>NC_083569.1:40749648-40904648 GCF_027579695.1 Neoarius graeffei
GTACATGGCTCATAATAAAACATCAATAGCCTACTGCGCGCATTATTTGAAGGGCATACGACGAGCCTTGCGCTCCGCGAACTCGTGCACGATGCTCTGTATGTCACTGATTCAGTGAGCTTTTAAGCGGTAGTCTCACGACCCGAATAGTAAACAATAAACATGGAGGACATGGAGTCGTTAGTGTTGCTGGTCTCGGTGCTGTGGCTTGCTGTCACCGACAACGCGGACAGATACTGGCAAGAGCGTATAGATGAGGCGAGGCGCATAAGGCTTCAGAAATTCTCGTAATTCATAATTATTCTTCTTCCGGGTTTGCGGTGTTTACAGATCCCAGCGCGCTCGCGGGGCGTGTGTGGGCATGTGAGGACACGCCTCCTCACCAATCAGTGCACAGGGGAGTGTCTGCTCACGCCCCCAACCTCAGTCGGCACGGTTTGGCTCGCTTCAGCCCTACCCCAAAACGGTGCGAGTTTTAGGGGCTAAGCAGGGCTGAAACGAGCTGAGTCGTGCTGGTTTTTGGTAGTCGAAACGCGAGCCGTGTCGGGCTGAAGTGAGCTGAAGCGAGCTGAAGTGAGCTGAAAAAGGGTAGTGGAAAAGGGCCATAACAGTGTCCAAGTTAACTAGCTATGTGTTAGCGTTAGCCGTGGACAAGGTTCCGGCAACTTGGTGGGAAAATCCAAAGAAGTCATTTGACGAGCCAGACTGTACAGCTACTGCAACGTTATCGCTAGCTCTAAAAGCACAGACAACTTCACTGCAAGCTTTCTCTTGGAATAAAACGTTTATATCCCTCAATATGCTTCCGCAGGTCGGACGGCGAGTTTTTGTAGGCCGTGATGTGGTTCGTTTTTGGCAAACGATTAAAACGAAACGACTCTTTAATCCTTGCAGAAAACTGAAACATGGGTTCTAGGTATGGCCCTGAGTGTGTGCGTTCTCCAGAAGAACCGCCTCCTTCCATTCTGCCATCAACTGATCGTGTTCAAATAATGCTGCTGAGAAATCACTGAACTGGACATGACATGACCCTAGTGATTACTGATAAACTGTCTCAGTGTCACCTGCGAAAAAACCAATGTGTTTTAGAAAAGAAGAAAAAAAATTTCACTTTCAAAGCTGCTTCATAGTAACAAGGACCTTGATAGAAATGTAGTGGAGTAAAAAGTACGATATTTGTCTTTCAAATGTAGTGAAGCCACAAGTTTCCACAAAAAAACCCAAAAAACCTCAAATAAAGTACATATACTCAAAGTGTACTTAAGTACAGTACTCAAGTAAATGTACTTCGTTCCTGTCCACCTCTGATAGCTAGCAATTAAACTTCACTACAGGTACGCTTTAACACTTCAACAGCCATTGACTAAAAACAAACAACTAAACAAATGCACATCCCTCAGGGCTCAAACAGCCTGATTTTTTTTTTTTTTTGGGGGGGGGGAGAAGATCTCAAGTCTGAAAGACAACCTAACGCACATCTACTACCCCGATTCCAAAAAAGTTGGGACAAAGTACAAATTGTAAATAAAAACAGAATGTAATGATGTGGACGTTTCAAAATTCCATATTTTATTCAGAATAGAACATAGATGACATATCAAATGTTTAAACTGAGAAAATGTATCATTTAAAGAGAAAAATTAGGTGATTTTAAATTTCATAACAACACATCTCAAAAAAGTGGGGAAAGGCCGTGTTTAGCGCTGTGAGACATCCCCTTTTCTCTTTACAACAGTCTGTAAACGTCTGGGGACTGAGGAGACAAGTTGCTCAAGTTTAGGGATAGGAATGTTAACCCATTCTTGTCTAATGTAGGATTCTAGTTGCTCAACTGTCTTAGGTCTTTTTTGTCGTATCTTCCGTTTTATGATGCGCCAAATGTTTTCTATGGGTGAAAGATCTGGACTGCAGGCTGGCCAGTTCAGTACCCGGACCCTTCTTCTACGCAGCCATGATGCTGTAATTGATGCAGTATGTGGTTTGGCATTGTCATGTTGGAAAATGCAAGGTCTTCCCCGAAAGAGACGTCGTCTGGATGGGAGCATATGTTCTTTTTGGAGAGCAGTGGCTTTCTCCTTGCAACCCTGCCATGCACACCATTGTTGTTCAGTGTTCTCCTGATGGTGGACTCGTGAACATTAACATTAGCCAGTCTGAGAAAGGCCTTCAGTTGCTTAGAAGTTACCCTGGGGTCCTTTGTGACCTCGCCAACTATTACACGCCTTGCTCTTGGAGTGATCTTTGATGGCTGACCACTCCTAGGGAGGGTAACAGTGGTCTTGAATTTCCTCCATTTGTACACAATCTGTCTGACTGTGGATTGGTGGAGTCCAAACTCTTTAGAGATGGTTTTGTAACCTTTTCCAGCCTGATGAGCATCAACAACGCTTTTTCTGAGGTCCTCAGAAATCTCCTTTGTTTGTGCCATGATACACTTCCACAAACGTGTTGTGAAGATCAGACTTTGATCGATCCCTGTTCTTTAAATAAAACAGGGTGCCCACTCACACCTGATTGTCATCCCATTGATTGAAAACACCTGACTTGAATTTCACCTTCAAATTAACTGCTAATCCTAGAGGTTCACATACTTTTGCCACTCACAGATATGTAATATTGGATCATTTTCCTCAATAAATAAATGACCAAGTATAATATTTTTGTCTCATTTGTTTAACTGGGTTCTCTTTATCTACTTTTAGGACTTGTGTGAAAATCTGATGTTTTAGGTCATACTGATGCAGAAATATAGGAAATTCTAAAGGGTTCACAAATTTTCAAGCACCACTGTAATACAGGGACTCAGAAGTTTTTCTAAGATTGGATTCCATGTCGGAATAGCATTTGTCCAGGTAACTGCAAAATGTTTTCCTGTCTGATGGTAGCAGGTATTTTACTTCGGAACAATTCCAGCGTTATGGACGTGACACTTGAACTCAAAATGGCAACAAATGACCCAGTGCATGTTTTATTGTCTCCCAGTATTTAAACAGGTGTTGCATATTTTAAGGCTGTACCATACTGGAGAAGTGATAGAACAAGAACAATTCCCATAGTACATCTAGGGCATGCCAGAAAATGCCAATAAAAGATGCGTTATGGATGTGACAGAAAAAGTATCACTTTTCTTGGGTGACTGTACATTTTTATCAAACTCTGTGAAATTGTAAACCTAATGTCGAAATGGAGATATCCATTTGATAGAGGGGTCCAAGGTGAATATTAAAAAAAAATCTTTGTTTAAAATATTTTGTATTTCATGCAGAGTTTCGGAAGGAAAAGTCAGCGTTATGGATGTGACGCGTCTGAAATAGACATGGCATATGTTTAGAAAATCAGCAATTTAACCACCATAGCCCTTTGAAAAACTCTCTAAATATCAGCTAAAACTATCAAAGTTCTTAAATAATATTTAGGATGGCTATTGTTTTGCTGTTTTGTGGATTTTAGCATACATTTCTGTGGCTTGTGGCAATAATATACAATTGTACATGATCAAAGTTGATTTTAGCTTGGGTTTTAGCCTACATTATAAGAAAGAAAGACTGACAGTGACATAGTAGGTTGGTTACAAATTGGTTGAACTTATTCACATCTGTAAAATACAGGCCTAGGTGATATCTCTGGGAGTGGTTTTGATGTATTACATGTTGCTTTGACCGACTAATGGCAGCGTGTCCGCCTCTCGATCGGGAGATCGTGAGTTCTATTCACGGTTGGGTCATACCAAAGACCATCATAAAAATGGTACCTACCGCCATCTGGCAAGGCACGGTGCAATACAGATGTGCATGGGGAGTTAAACTCTCGTGGTTACCAGAGGACTAGCCCCCCACTGTAACCCTAGCTATGTAATAGGCGAGAGGCCGAGGGCTATGGAAACGGAGATCGGCGCCGCCCGATGCGCCACATACAGGTTGGGCCTGGTTAGTACTTGAGTGGGAGACTGCCTAGGAATACCAGGTACTGTAAGGCGTGGGAAGGACTTTGACTTTGACATGTTGCTTTATTTTTGCATGGTGAGGTTGATATTTACATGGAATTGCCCTTAGTATTCTTCTAAATCTCGGCGATTCAATAGTGGACAGGGGAAGCATATCTTCCATGATGTACCCTGCTACTAGTCTGTTCATTTCTTTTTGTGTTACCTGCTGTGCTCCAAGACGTGAGAGAAGCTTAGCTTGTTTGGGGGGGGTTGGTGCCTGAGGGCCCGTCCACACGAGTACGCGGCCTCACCCAATACGCTGTCGTTTTGAAAAAAATCTCCGTAAACACGGTGTCGTTTCCAGAAATATCTGCGTCCACATGGATTCACTGGAAATGACCCAAAACGCTGTAGTACATATGCCAGGCCTGTATGTGGTGCTGTGACGCCACCACACCAATACATTAAAACCGGAAGAGAAGCCATGGAGCATGCGTATAAAGGTCACGCGCTGGTTACAAACAAGCTCATAACACGAGAAGAGGACGATCATGGCCAGCGCAACTCAGAGGAAGACGAGAGTCTTTTGTGTGGACCGACAATGAAGTGGAACTATATGGTAGAAGCCTGTAGTCCGGCATTATTGTTGTTATGACGCATCTAGCGGTGGAGGCTGAGGTTAAAGGTTAGAGAGGCGGGGCTTATGCGTCATAGTTTCTAAAAAGATTCGCATTCGCCGTCCAGACGACTCCGGCGTTTTAGGATTTTCCCACTCTGGGGCCCATTTTCAAAAAATATTGGTTTCACACTTCGAAAAAGCCAGATCCGTCTGGACGCAAGGCCGAAACGATGAAGTATTTATGCGGATTCGACAAAAACGTACTCGTGTGGACGGGCCCTCAGTGTCTTCAACTGCCCGACGAGCCGGAGGATCTTTCGCCACAAGTTTTGTATTGCGATGCTGGCTTGCCAAGTACTTCAAGGGGTTGCTCATCGAGTTAGCAGCGGTTGAAAGACACCTCTTGCCTGGGCATAGAGTGCATTTCACACGCATATTTTTGTCCTTTCGAGCAATACACTGAAAGCAATGCGAGCATCGCTCGTGGCTGAAACCCCCGTGTCCGTCTCCATTTTCCCTCCCTCATGTCCCTCTACGCACCAGCAGCTAGTACATACTCACTCAAATCGGTCTCTGTGGCAACGGTGCTTAAGCACTCATGCGGCATGCATGCACGCGCCACTAAAACAGATCAGAACTTTTCTGACTGACAAAAATGGCTTGGGTAATGCAGAAAAGCGCATTCCGATAGTCCAGTAAAGTAGTTACCGATATTTTTAGTTTAATGCGTTACTTCACTTCATTACCCATAAAAAGTAATAACGTTACCGTAATCTGTTACCCCCAACACTGCCACAATACAACTGGGTTTGCCAGATCAACAGCCCTATGAATACAAGTTTGCCCAGCGTGACTCCTATCGGTATGTCAAAGTTTCATTTTTCACATAAATATGGAGACATGTCAAAATATTATTACAGACGTCACCCAGTGAAAGTAATCCTATCTGGACAGGGCTTATGTTCACTTGGGCCTATGCGCACAAACACTCATCAAAATGGAGGACCTGTCTTGGCTCTGTAGCTATGGGCGAATGCCGCAACATTTCAGAGTAAATATTTAAACTATCCAAGCCAAACAAGTGCACCAACTGAATTCATCACCTTTTTTCTCAGAGACTCCAAAGATCACGAGGCACCCATCTCATCTCATTATCTGTAGCTGCTTTATCCTGTTCTACAGGGTCGCAGGCAAGCTGGAGCCTATCCCAGCTGACTACGGGCAAAAGGCGGGGTACACCCTGGACAAGTCGCCAGGTCATCACAGGGCTGACACATAGACACAGACAACCATTCACACTCACATTCACACCTACGCTCAATTTAGAGTCACCAGTTAACCTAACCTGCATGTCTTTGGACTGTGGGGGAAACCGGAGCACCCGGAGGAAACCCACGCGGACACGGGGAGAACATGCAAACTCCACACAGAAAGGCCCTCGCCGGCCACGGGGCTCGAACCCAGGACCTTCTTGCTGTGAGGCGACAGCGCTAACCACTACACCACCCACGAGGCACCCGATGAACGAATATTAATAACGTCATTGTGGAGAAAAGACAGAGCTGCAGGTTTGGTTTAGATTAGAACCACATACCCTACCCACTCAGCATGTCGAAGGCGAATAAACATGACATCCCATGTTACGTCTCCAAGTCCAATCGGCCATTTGCAGGAATTGGTCACGTGTCAATTTTCCCCGTAGCAACAAGCCCGTGGTGGTCAGGCTAACTTGACATTCCTTGACAACCGTAAGAGTTTGACTGGCGATGCGAAGCAATCCATTTCTATAATAGCTGTTTTTACCTTTTCTACTGTCTTTTTGGACCCGAATTTTCGTGTGGACTTGGAAAAAGTTTGTGGTTTTAACTTCTGTCGTCAGTTAAAGCGAATCAATGGCCGCAAAAGAGAGTTTTTTGGACTCGAGTTGGTCGCCGCTGAAAGAAATTCGCGTGCGAAATGGCGGCTTTCTCAGGTATGTTTATAACTTATAAATTCTCTTTTTCTACCTTTATCATTCGCTTAATGTGTGACGATTCTTGAAAATAAATACAGGTATATCTGTAGATGTGTTTTTAGCCGATAAGAAGCAGATTTTTTGAAAAACCCTCTCTTTTACGGCCAATGATTCGCTTTAACTTACGACAGAAGTTAAAACCACAAACTTTTTCCAAGGATATACGAAAATTCGGGTCCAAAAAGACAGTAGAAAAAAGGTAAAAACAGCTATTATAGAAATGGATTGCTTCGCATCGCCAGTCAAACTCTTATGGTTGTCAAGGAATGTCCAGTTAGCTTGCCCACCACGGGCTTGTTGCTATGGGGAAAATTGACACGTGACCAATTCCTGCAAATGGCCGATTCTCAGTGCAAAACATGCTTCAGGAAACTATTTCTGCTTTTTCTTGGAAACTTGCAGCACCTTCAGGTAAAGATGAGAAGCAGGAACATGACCTGTGTACAAGCGTAGCTTACAAACTGGTTTCGCATGTGATACTTGTGGCATCTCACCGTTTGGCTCAACCCAGGACAAATATTTACTCTCAAATCAGCTCATATTAAGTGGAAAATAAAGCAAGAAAACTATTAAGGGTTCAGTGATCGAGAGAAAGGCATCACAGTAAAACCTGCAGAGAGACGCGAGTAGTAAAAATGCTGACGGTGGTAAAAGCAGGAATCGCAAAAAGGACTCAAGTGTTGAGGCAGAACTTTATGTACGTTGTGGTTTGAGGTGTGAATTGGGACCGGGATCCTCCGGGACCCAATAAAAAGTCAAGGGATGGAGAGTTTATTTTTATTATTACTACAGGTCAAATGAGACGTTCATGGCGCACACAAAAAAAAATAAAATAAAAAAAGCAGCACCGTTCATCAACAGGGCAGCGCATATGGTGCCGTTTCTATATTCACTGACCTTCAGTAAAGTTTCCATCAAATGAGGTGTGATGTAACTACAAGAGGCGGAGCCTGGACAGTCCCCACCTATTCGCTCGCTTGATTAAAAACATAGCGTGCCTTTCTTCTCTTCTCACCCACAGGGTGAACAGAACATTGTTTACACGATGCAAAAGTATACTACGGTGTTATTAAAAGCAAGGCGCAAGTCAAAATTACTTGGAATTTCAAGTCCCTCAACAGGTTCCTCTGCCATGAATTCCAGTGTAACTCATAACACGTCCTACTATGGTGACTATCGCAAGCATACTGTATCTGCTTGTAGAACATCTCATCCCCTTCACTGTGATCACGTCCACTCTTCTGAGAAGGCTTTCCACTCGATTTTGGGAGTATAGCTGTAGGGTAGACCCCGAAGCCGCCGCCAGGCGCCGCTAAAACCGCCATTTAGAATTTGAGCCGCCGCCAGCCAATAATTTTGTAAGCCAATTTGAGCCGCTATCTAATAAAATTTGGCTGAGCCACTAAGAATTGTGTACATCAAATAATGGGTTTATCCACATCATGAGCTACAAGAAAAGTGACACAAACATGATCAACTGTACACACTAGTAGTAACACAATAGAGACGTATAGGCATACACTGTAGAGATTTAGAACTGATATCACAGCACAGAGAGCCACCACAAGCTTGCCGTTGTGACTACCTGTCTGGCTTCCCGCCCCTCACACCGTTACCACGATACACTGGGGAACCCGGGAACCCACCCAGAGCATCAATCGACTCCGATATCGACGAGATGGCTGCATTCTTTGCCGCTGCTGAGGGAAAGTGTAAAGGTATTTTTTGTTTGTTTGTTTGTTTCACATACTTCGAGATTGATAAAAAAAAAAGTACTCCACCACTCTACTTTCATCATAGTAAGATAGCTGCCAGTCCTTCACTGGTCATTGCTAGTGAGAGTAGATAGCTAGATGCCTTCCTCGAACAATCCAGATTAGCTTATTATTAGCATTGAACTACAATCTTGCTAGATTTATATTTACAATGAAGTAAGAGACCAGGGGACCTGTGGTAATTTGCTATTTATTCCCCCCATTTGTTTGATCCGTTCGCCCGGATATATGCCACACAGTGACGTCCAGTATCAGCCATTTGTAGCCATAAACATTTTGGTGGCTGCAGCAGCCATTAAGGTTTTGGCTGAGTCAGCTAGCCAGCCAATAATTTCATCAGCCAGCCATTATCCTGAAAACAAACGGCTTCGGGGTCTACTGTAGGGCTTTTTGCTCGTTCAGCCACAAGATCATTAACAATAAGGTCTGATGTTGGTCTCGCGGCATCTGAAGTGCAAGTCAGCGTTCCAGTTCCTACCAAAGGTGTTTAATGGGGCCGAGATCAGGGTTCTGTGCAGGTCCCTCAAGTTCTTCGACTCCAACCCTGGCAAACCAGGTCTACACAGAGGCCGCACAGGGCCGTTGTTCAGGCCTCGGAGTTCTGGTGAAGGGAAAATTCTAATGCTACAGCAGACACACATTCGAGACAATTATCTGCTTCCAACACTGTGTTTCGCAACAGTTTGCGAAAGAACCCCACAGATAGGTGTGATCGTCAGGTGTCCACAAACCACAGAGTATCTAAAACACTGATGCTCGAATCACACGAAAGGGAAGAGAAGGAACACGGGGAGAGATCGGCTATAAAATGAGTCAGTGACTGCCTCTGAACACAAACAGGATGTCATGCAATTTGCATGCAAACCGGAGTAATTTGGAACACAGCCTCCAGAGCCGGGCTCATGTTTGAGGACACAAATACCAGTTCCAAGTACATTCACGTTCCGTTTGTATTGTAACCATTACTTCTCTTTTAATCAGCTTTTCAAAGGCCACTTCATCAAATTCAAAAAGTGACAAACGTTGGAAACAAATCCCGGAATTTCACACGGCAAACAGCAAAATGTCCATAAAATAAGTTTAACTTTAGTCAACACTTGTTTATTCTCATATTTACGCTAATAAACCAAGGCTAAAGGTCAGACAGTAAAATCATTCAAGTGGGTGCTCTCCTTATATTCAAGGCCATTAAAGCAGATACGCAGAACCACGGCTTCACTTTTTGTTTATAAATGCCTTGAGACCTCAAAAATGGCACAGGAATAGTTAAGCATTAATAATAAATCAAATATAGTAATTTTTACGATTAAAGTGATTTATATAGGTAGCGGTCTGAGTGAACGACCTTGAGATCTGTGACGTCACAGCAGGAAGTCGATCGGTCTCATGGCCATTTCCGCTATACTAAAACGCAGAGCTGACTGCAACTCCGATCCTCCATTTTGAGCTAATTTATCGCCGTGCCACGTAGATGTGTTGCTGGCCGGTGCAGCAACACCACAGAAGGTGGATTTACGTTGCATTCACGGCCCAAGAATGTTCAAACTGCAAAGATTTGGACGCGTTTTGCGAGAAGTTCACGGGCACATTGGGCGCCTACGAAGTGGTCTCTCCTCTGCTCTGCACATTTTACTGAAGACTCGTACGAGACCTCTGATCTGTTGAGGAGCGTTGGCTATAAGCCCGTACTGAAAGAGGGTGCAGTACCAACAATTAAACGAAAAGAAAACTACAAGAAAAGGAAAGCAAGTTCAGTTGCAGCAGTTCTCCCGGAGTGAGAGCTGAGGGTTGTTGCTAAAACCCGTGACGTCCCGTACCGTCCTAGGTTTTAGTAATTGCCTGAGCAATTGCTGAGCAGTAATGGCAGAGTACTCAGTATGGAGAAAATGGACAATGAGTGGACCAGTTGTCAGATTTCTCCACTGGATATGCTCGCCTCAGCAGCAATATCTTGCCCTTACGTGGAAGAAGCGAATGAACAGAGAACTGAACGAACAACTGAAAGTCAGATTGTTTCAAAACAGTCGGCCACAAGGTCGGCCTTCGAGAAGCGAGAACACAGACGGGTAAGCTCCGACTCTCATTTGGAAACAAAACATCACGTTGTTTACCTGCATTTAGATTAATCCATGTAACTTGTATTGTGTGTTTAAGTTAGCGGTATAAGATTATTTAATTTGCTTCAGAATGTGATTCTCAGTTCATCTGATTATTTCATTCGCCTTTTACGTTTTATCAGTGAAAATGCATGCATGTACATGTATGTTGCATAAGTTATAACACCCATCCTGTTTTAATGAGAGTCAAATCAGTTAGGGATGTCCCGATCCGATCACGTGATCGGAAATCGGGCCCGATCACGTGGTTTCAGACTCGATCGGAATCGGGCATTACCTCCCGATCAGGGATCGGATATATATCTATATAATATATTCTCATTTTTAACACATCAATAGCTATGCGTTGGCACAGAGTGAGACCAGACGTCTTGTCTCAACACAGCAACATCAACACGTGCGGCATGACATCACTTTGTAGCAGAGACGCTATTGGTTATTGGCTGCCCGTTGCCGGCAAAGTTGAACACGGAAGCAGTTCGAAGCGGAAAGCAAAGCATGTCTGCGGTGTGGCAGTATTTCAAAGTTGATGACAACATTGCCATAGCAAACTGTGAAATATGTAAAGCTGGAATTTCAAGGGGTGGACAGGAAAGGGCCGCATTTAATACAACAAACCTGATACGGCACCTGAAAAACAAACACCCGACACAATACAGCGAGTTTTTAGTGCTGTTGCAAACGTGTTGGATGACAAAAACAGGCTCAAACCTGAAAGGGTAGAAATGCTTGTTTTCATCAAGAAAAACGTTCATTTCCTTAATTGAAATTACTGTATACCACTGTGAGATGTGTTCTTAAAAGCAAATTACTGGCACTGTGGCAGTTTTTTTTTAAATTTGTTTACATTCCTGCCAGGTATTTTAAGGTTATGTTTTTAATTTATGTTATTTATTGTTCAAACTACCTCACGTAAGTGCTCTGTTTGCTAACGGAGTTGTTGGATGTTAAAATAAGGTGTTAAATAAAAAAAATGAGGAACATCCTGGATCCGTTTCTTTCCTCGTCTTTATTATTTTTTATGGATTATAAGAAGTATCGGATCGGGACTCGGTATCGGCAGATACTCAAAATCAAATGATCGGTATCGGATCGGAGGGCAAAAAAACCTGATCGGGACATCCCTAAAATCAGTCTTAGTTGAGCGAGTCGGTAACGCTATTTCTTACTTTCAGCATAAATTTTTATTTATTTGACTTTGGTCTATAGACCCTTTTCAGTCACGTGACCTTTGTAAATGCGACCACCATTTTGGACATGTAGTGGACTTCGGCTCGAATCAGTTTGAATGCGAGGAAGGCGACAAACGAAAAACATAAAAGAAAAAGGAGCGAGATGCAGAAAACACCTTCACTATCCAGCGACGTAGGGCATTTACAGGGCGAGCAGAGGGAGAGGTATTTGCAAAAATTGAGGTTAGCAGGCTTAGAGAACGACGTTTACCTGCTTCCACCAGGATTGTTCACTGACGTACGCTCTGGCTTGCTCCCCCTCAAATTAAGCAGCGCGCTCCAGAACCTCGGCCAGAGCACTCCGGGAGCAAGCTGGAGCGCGCTGCTTAATTTGAGGGGGAGCAAGCCAGAGCGCGCTCCGGAACCTCGGCCGGAGCACTCCGGGAGCAAGCCGGAGCGCGCTGCTTAATTTGAGGGGGAGCAAGCTGGAGCGCACTCCGGAACCTCGGCCGGAGCACTCCGGGAGCAAGCTGGAGCACGCTGCTTAATTTGAGGGGGAGCAAGCCGGAGCGCGCTCCGGAACCTCGGACGTTGGCTCCGGCAGCTATTTATACTGGATCCGGTGTAAATAGCTGCCGGATCATAATTACAGTAAACTAGTAAATACAGTAAAGGAAAAACTTGAGACTGAAAGGTTTTAACAGTCATCCAAATGACTGAACGTAAACATTGCTACAGTAACATACCAGCTACTTGTTGACATTAGCTAGTCAACAATAGCTACTACAGAAGAACAAAGAGGTTACAATGGGTTATTTTAACCTATTTGGTTACACACTCGCCGCCACAGAATGTTAACAGCAATGTAATGCCTTTTCTGGCTAATTTTATTCATCTTCCCTCCAACAAAGTGGTCACTACACAAGCGCTGGTATGCCGAGGGCTGCCAATCTTTCCTGTTTATGGCCGCTATCCATCTTCTCCGTCGGGATCCGATAAAATGATAACCCTTGCCTTGTTTGTTGATGATTACTACATCCAGGTGCACAACAATATAGTGGCATGATGGAAGTCTTGCTGAAAGTAAACACTTTCTTTGATGCCGTTCCTCAATGTTGGCTGTGGTAAACTACTGGTAGTACACGTCCAAAATTGCGGCCGTGTTTGTCGTGACGTCACGTGAAAAGGGTCCATAGCTGTCAAAGGCCTCGGCCTTAAAACCGGTTCCCGCTGTGACGTCACGTACTCAGGGCTGGCTGGCTCAGCGGGGCAGCGCCAATGCCAACTTTGCGCTCGATTTTAACTCTCCAAGATATTTTTTTTTTAAATTCCCATTTATGCAGCATACAAGAGTGAAGGATGGAGATACTATCCACTCAGAAATGTATTTAAAAATAAAGGCTCTGCATATCTCCTTTAAGATTTAAAAACAGGAAAATGGCAATGGGGTTTTTTTGCTTCACAAAGCAGGAAAAAAAAAAAAAAACTTGCATACCGATTTGGTGAGCATGCAGGTTTATGTAAATATTTGTCATGCAACCAAATGAAAAAATGTGGCAGGGGCTTCAACTAAAGTACACGGAACACTGCACTGGAAACAAGCCTCGGCATGACGAGAGCTCATGTTTCAACCATTTTGTTTTAAAACCATAAATGTAAATGAAATTGTGATCGCTTGCTTAGATATACACAAAAGGAGGTTAAAAACTACGAAGAAATAAAAAAACACCACTTAAAACAGATTCTTATGTACTGTACGAAGATCAACAACATGCACTGAGTTTGTCCAACTTCCTTCTCAATGAACCGAGTTGATGAGACTGAGCAAAACACAGGCGTCACCTTTTTGCTTCGGTTTGCATGACACGTCTGATATCAAAAAATAAATTCCACATGGAACACGTCCAGTGTAGACAGAGCGTCTGTTGTGTCGTCCTGTGCATGGCTTATTGATCGTTTTAAGGAAAGCGTATGGAATCAATTTTGTGCCAAAATGTTCATACAATACTTTTGAAATATCAAACAAAAACGACAAATCAAAATACAAAAGTCAATTTTTTTAGACTGGCAAACAAATTATTCGTGTAATCGTGCAAAATATCAGTCTATTACTCTTCAGAAACCTTTTATTTTTGTTCCGCGTCTTTCTCAGTTTTGTTTGACGTAATTTATTTTGGTTGCGATTCCAGCTTTCTCGTTTGCGCTCCCTGACTTTTTGCTCGGAGTTTTGGCACAAACTTCCCGTGTGGGTGGGCTGTCCAGGAATGCATTCCCATTGGCTAACTTGTGTTTGACTGACCGCTACGCTCAGCCATTCCCTACTCGGATTCTGGCGGACTGTTTGACGAGTGACCGATCCATTGACGGTAAACAAGGATCGAGTGGACTTCAGTGGCGACTATGATATTGAATTAATTCAACAAAGTGAATTAACGATAGGAATGTTAACCCATTCTTGTCTAATGTAGGATTCTAGCTGCTCAACTGTCTTAGGTCTTTTTTGTCGTATCTTCCGTTTTATGATGCGCCAAATGTTTTCTATGGGTGAAAGATCTGGACTGCAGGCTGGCCAGTTCAGTACCCGGACCCTTCTTCTACGCAGCCATGATGCTGTAATTGATGCAGTATGTGGTTTGGCATCGTCATGTTGGAAAATGCAAGGTCTTCCCTGAAAGAGACGTCGTCTGGATGGGAGCATATGTTCTTTTTGGAGAGCAGTGGCTTTCTCCTTGCGACCCTGCCATGCACACCATTGTTGTTCAGTGTTCTCCTGATGGTGGACTCATGAACATTAACATTAGCCAATGTGAGAGAGGCCTTCAGTTGCTTAGAAGTTACCCTGGGGTCCTTTGTGACCTCGCTGACTATTACACGCCTTGCTCTTGGAGTGATCTTTGATGGTCGACCACTCCTGGGGAGGGTAACAGTAGTCTTGAATTTCCTCCATTTGTACACAATCTGTCTGACTGTGGATTGGTGGAGTCCAAACTCTTTAGAGATGGTTTTGTAACCTTTTCCAGCCTGATGAGCATCAACAACGCTTTTTCTGAGGTCCTCAGAAATCTCCTTTGTTCGTGCCATGATACACTTCCACAAACATGTTGTGAAGATCAGACTTTGATAGATCCCTGTTCTTTAAATAAAACAGGGTGCCCACTCACACCTGATTGTCGTCCCATTGATTGAAAACACCCGACTCGAATTTCAACTTCAAATTAACTGCTAATCCTAGAGGTTTCAAATTCAATATCATAGTCGCCACTGAAGTCCACTCGATCCTTGTTTACCGTCAATGGATCGGTCACTCGTCAAACAGTCCGCCAGAATCCGAGTAGGGAATGGCTGAGCGTAGCAGTCAGTCAAACACAAGTTAGCCAATGGGAATGCATTCCTGGACAGCCCACCCACACGGGAAGTTTGTGCCAAAACTGCAAGCAAAAAGTCAGGGAGCGCAAACGAGAAAGCTGGAATCGCAACCAAAATAAATTACGTCAAACAAAACTGAGAAAGACACGGAACAAAAATAAAAGGTTTCTGAAGAGTAATAGACTGATATTTTGCACGATTACACGAATAATTTGTTTGCCAGTCTAAAAAAATTGACTTTTTTTTTGTATTTTGATTTGTCGTTTGTGTTTGATATTTCAAAAGTATTGTATGAACATTTTGGCACAAAATTGATTCCATAAAAGCGACGCAAAATACACAAATGCATTACCATGCTAGAGCATCACAGTTACCAAACAGTACCATTACATGTGTGTCCAAGAGTCTGGCGTGCCATCAGTAAAATAATGGCCGAGAGGAGTGCTGAGGAACTAACACATTAGCCAAAGCAGGTGATTACACACGGGTGGAAGCATGTTCACAGACACAAACGCTGCGCTCGGTCTCATTCCCCCCCCAGTGCTCTGGAAAGATGAGTCACACAGCACACAAAGCGATTCCAATCAATCATGGGATATGGCTTTGAGCCTGCTTAAGCACTCCCACCAAAGCGCTGGCTGAGGAGATGATTGGTGCTCGCCGCGCTGGTTTGCATTCCAAACCACAAACAAATGATATGCAACATTGTTGAGTCAAATACAGAGGCTCCATTCCAGGGGAACGCGTTCTGGTAGAGACAGAGTACAGACATCATTATCCGTTTCCATCGTTTTAATTAACGTCTCTGGGAGGAGTGCTGCTGATTGAAATTTTCACTCGATAATGACCTTGTTTAAAAATATTCGTTTCACAGTTAATCAACCATTTAAAAACAGACAAGCTGGCGGTAAACAGGAGAGAAAACATGCATTGTGGATTTAAAAATAAATAAAGTGTTTGATATTGCTGATGAAATCAAAATTGGCGTTTTAAGCTTTTTGTTTTTGAGTCTCTTGGCATTGGGGACAAAGTAAACCAGTATATGCACGGTACTGGGCAAAGAAATGCTGCAGAGCGCATCTCCCATAACCCACTATAGAACAGAACCGTCACGTATTTTAAAGCGGTGTCACGTATTTTCTTTTACTTTTTTTCGCGGCCCGGTTTCCATCAAATCGTGCGCTCTGATTGGTTCACGACCGGTCCGGAATTCTACGATACGGACCCCGGTTACGGACCTTTGGCGACTCACTTGGTCACAACAAACAAGCATAGTAGCAATTTTTTGCCAACATTTATTTTCGCATTTCTCAGTATAATAGCATTAATTTTCCAGCAATGGATAGCGATAACGACAGTGTTCACAGCAAGGCCAAGTTTACATTAGACCGTATGTCTCGTTTTCTTCGCGGATGCACTGTCCGTTTACATTGAAACGCCGGGAAACGGGAATCCGCCAGGGTCCACGTATTCAATCTAGATCGTGTCTGGTCCGGTGCTGTGTAAACATTGAGAATACGCGGATACGCTGTGCTGAGCTCTAGCTGGCGTCGTCATTGGGCAACGTCACTGTGACATCCACCTTCCTGATTCGCTGGCGTTGGTCATGTGACGCGACTGCTGAAAAATGGCGCGGACTTCCGCCTTGTATCACCTTTCATTAAAGAGTATAAAAGTATGAAAATACTGCAAATACTGATGCAAATACTGCCCATTGTGTAGTTATGATTGTCTTTAGGCTTGCCATCCTTCCACTTGCAAGTGGTAAGTGATATGCGCTGGGATCACACACACAGCGGCTCAGTCCCGAATCACAGCTTGTGCACTTCACTCGCGCGCTGTGTGAGCTGCGCAGGGCCGGAGTGCGCACCCTCCAGAGGGCACTCGCTGTTCAGGGCGGAGTGATTTGGAGCGCAGGATGCCTGCGGAGCCGAGCGTATCCGTGTATTGGTGTTGCAATGTGCACGCGAATCATGTATTGGCGTTGCTGTGTGCACACTAATCATTTTAAAAACGTTAATCTGATGATCCGCTGATACGGTCTAATGTAAACCCCACCCAAAAGCGACTTTTACTACCCCGATGAAAACAAAGTAAAAGAAAGCATTTCAGGAGAAAGCCGAAAACGAGCTTGTAGCAGGTTTGTTCTAAATATGGTTTCCCTTTCGGGCACTCTCATTTCCTGTTAGAATTTGGTGAAGAAAAAAAAAAAAATTATAATTAATTTTATATATATATATAGAGAGAGAGAGAGAGAGAGAGAGAGAGAGTGAGAGAGAGAGATAGTGATTCCACGCTTATGGGTACTGAAATGGGGACATGAACTTATTTTTAAAAATTCACCTAAAACCATTTCTTTTTTTTTCCATCAGGTCACAAAACATATAATCTTTAATGAATGATATGTTAAAAGATAACTTTAATTTTCTGAGATGTAATAAAAACATATTTATATGCCAGTGTCAGAACGTAACAGAAGTGTTGTGGACATATATATTCTCAATTTTAACAATGTAGAATTACTTTTTGAAACATAGGAAGGTGATGTTTTAGCAAATATAATTAATAAACATGTGTAGTAGAATAAACATACACATTCTTTCAATAAGATTAACATGGTATAGAGCTAGATTGTAATTAATTTGTAACAGACGCGAGATGGACAATCGTAACAGAAGTAATGGAACAGACATCATTTTGGAACTCATAGGCTTGACTTTGGCATATAAATATGTTTTTATTACATCTCAGAAAATTAAAGTTATCTTTTAACATATCATTCATTAAAGATTATATGTTTTGTGACCTGATGGTAAAAAAAGAAATGGTTTTAGGTGAATTTTTAAAAATAAGTTCATGTCCCCATTTCAGTACCCATAAGCGTGGAATCACTCATATATATATACATACATACATACATACATACACACACACACCAGATTAAGGTCAGTCCATATCATGAAATACCGTGACCTCGAAAATACTGACCTCGGCCCAGTATCTTAATCTGGGAAATAATATATTTATATTTATTTACCTTTCGGGTTTTTATATGCTGTTCCGTCCCGCAATACCGTTTTTGTGACATTTATTTACATAACGTATAATATTACCTTTTTCGTTCCAGTTTCACAGAGACATCCGTCACGTCCACCATTTTATTCATCGGTACTTACATTAGTCATCCCACCTTTATAAATGAACCCGTCCCGTATGATAAATAAAGTTCGAAGAAAAACCAAATATATTGTTTGTTTTATTCTCAAAACATATAACTTAACTAGTATTTATTTCATCGATTCATCGTTCCGCCACACGGCATTTCTTTGTGACGTCACACCGAGGCATATTCCGTAACTGGAGTTCCGGGCTTTTAGATCAATTTCGATTGAAAATATCATGAATATAACATGACGGGATATAACAATACTGGATACAGGACAGTGATATGTGCGAGTACAAGATGTTAAGTATGATACCCCTGAATATTTAGAAAAATGGAACTTTATTGTAATGTACCGTCCCATTCCGTTCCGGTTCATACTTTCCGTACCGGGTTATGGGAGACGCCCTGCAGAGCAAAATGCCTTCCAATATAATGAAATTAAAAAGGTTTCTACATTAAAAAAAAAAAATCATCATCTCCGGTACAGTGAGTGCAGTTTGATCAGGAAATGAAGCTGTTGGTTTTACTGAGCATCTTACAGAAGCAGCCCCAGTTCTTCTGCACACTGTCACACTCGCTTCTTCATTTTGCACCAAAACCCAGCAGCCTTCATTAGGTTTTGTCTGAACAGTGTCTGACATAATCTGCCACTTTCTTTACTGACATCCAAACATTTTTCTGAAACATGTAATATTGTGCTGGAAAACTAATGTTTGGAATCTAAAATACAGTACTTTTGTACTGACTCGATAATGTAGAAGTCCTTTTCATTTAAAACAAGTGTTTTGCGAGAAGTTCACGGGCACATTGGGCGCCTACGAAGTGGTCTCTCCTCTGCTCTGCACATTTTACTCAAGACTCGTACGAGACCTCTGATCTGTTGAGGAGCGTTGGCTATAAGCCCGTATTGAAAGAGGGTGCAGTACCAACAATTAAAGAAAAAGAAAACTACAAGAAAAAGTATTTATTTATTTTAAAGTGAGTTCCGTTGCACTCACTCCCGGAGTGAGCCGAGGGTTGTTGCCAAAACCCGGGACGGAACAGATCGCTCAGGCAGTGACCTCCCTGCGGTTGTTGCTAAAACCGGTGACATCCCGTTCCGTCCCGGGTTTTAGTAATCGCCTGAGCCGAGCAGTAATGGCGGAGCACTCCGTATGGAGAGAATGAGTGGAGCAGCCGTCTGATTTCTAAACTGGATATTGCTGCCATCTCGCCCTTACATGGAAGAAGCGAATGAACAGAGAACTGAAAGTCAGATTGTTTCAAAAACAAATCGGCCACAAGGTCGGCCTTCGAGAAGCGAGAACACAGACGGGTAAGCTCCGACTCTCATTTAGATTTAAAAAAACAAAACAAAAAACAAACACGTGTACTTGCATTTAGATTAATCGATGTAACTTGTATTGTGTGTTTAAGTTAGCGGTATAAGATTATTTAATTTGCTTCAGAATGTGATTGTCTCAGTTCATCTGATTATTGAACTCGCCTTTTACGTTTTATCAGTGAAAATGCATGCATGTACATGGATGTTGCATAAGTTATAACACCCATTCTGTTTTAATGAGAGTCAAATCAGTCTTAGTTGAGCGAGTCGGTAACGGGATTTCTTACTTTCAGCATAAATGTTTATTTATATGACTTTGGTCTATAGCTGTAAAAGGCCTCGGCCTTAAAACCGGTTCCTGCTGTGACGTCACACGCTCAGGGCTGGCTGGCTCAGCGGGGCAGCGCCAGTGCCAACTTTGCGCTCGATTTTAACTCTCAAAAATATATTTATATTTTAAATTCCCATTTATGCAGCATACAAGAGTCAAGGATGGAAATACTGTCCACTCAGAAATTTATTTACAAATAAAGGTTCTGCGTATCTGCTTTAAGATGCTCTTAGCGTTAAGAGGCTTTTGGGAAACCCACCCCTGAATGGTTCAAAACTTGGTGCACAAACCAAAACTAAACTGGTTCCCTGTCGGTCAAAAATGGGTAACCATGATCTTGAAACTCTCAGCCAGCTTCTTTAGTTTTGGCAGGAGGTGCATCATGGCTGTCCTTTGTGGACTTCATTCAAGCCCCATATGTAAGCCACGTACTCCCTTTCTGACTTCCTGGTTCAAAAGGAAATACGTCAACGTATAAAATTTTATCAGTTTTCAAACCATTTCAGAAGAAATTAAAATTTTAAAACAGCTGAACAGCATGCACCTAACCACTGCAGTCCAGCTGCTTAGTGAAAACTGCCATTTCTCCAAGAAAGGAAATAATATGGGCTTAGAAGCAAGCTGACGATTTAAAAAAAAAAAAAAGTTTCAGATTTTGTGTGAGAAACAACCTGTAAGATGCCACCATTAAATACGACTTCATTATTTTTTTTCGCCATATAGAGGAAAGCATGACCGAAAAAGCAGAAAAGAAAGTAAGACAGATAGAGAAAGCTATTGTATGCATCTCACCATTTCACCTCTTCCTCCCTTGTTAATTTAAAGGTGGGGTTTTGGTTCTCGTATGGAACATAAGGTCATTTGAGAAGGACTCAGGAGTGAGAATCGGAGTGGTACAACTCACACAGTTTAAAAAAAAAAAAAAAAAAAAAGGCATTTGGATATACACGGTATATAGAAGGGAAAAAAAAAGTAGACTTAGTACCAGTACATCGATTTCTTGCTCCACTGATCTGTCCCATGTTCCTCAGGAGGGTGAAGCTCAAACGTGCTTCCTCTGAAACGCGTGAAGCCAACCACGGCATCATTTCAAACTCTGCACAGCAAGCATGTTCATATCTGCCCTCTTCTACATACATGAGCCTACAGACGCCTATGAGTGGGCAGAGTTGCTCTGATTGACAGGGAGGCAGAGAGTGCGTCAGTGTTCCCACAGACAGCACAGCCAACTGACCTTTGCTGGACTCCTGGGGTCGCATTCATCCAAGTACGCGCAGAACAACACAAGAACTACCAGTACGTCAAAGACACTTGATATCTCGTGTGTGTACGCCAAGCTGTACGCACTGGCCAATAATAAACGGCTCTTTCTCTGAGAAGGGGTTACTACTTTGTGACATTCCATTCAAAAATTAAAACTGCAAGGACAGCTTTAAATGCGAGTTATAATTCATAGTTACAGTGGGGCAAAAAAGTATTTAGTCAGTCACCAATTGTGCAAGTTCTCCCACTTAAAAAGATGAGAGAGGCCTGTAATTTTCATCATAGGTACACTTCAACTATGAGAGACAAAATGAGAAAAAAAAAATCCAGAAAATCACATTGTCTGATTTTTAAAGAATTTATTTGCAAATTATGGTGGAAAATAAGTATTTGGTCAATAACAAAAGTTCATCTCAATACTTTGTTATATACCCTTTGTTGGCAATGACAGAGGTCAAACGTTTTCTGTAAGTCTTCACAAGGTTTCCACACACTGTTGCTGGGATTTTGGCCCATTCCTCCATGCAGATCTCCTCTAGAGCAGTGATGTTTTGGGGCTGTCGCTGGGCAACACGGACTTTCAACTCCCTCCAAAGATTTTCTATGGGGTTGAGATCTGGAGACTGGCGAGGCCACTCCAGGACCTTGAAATGCTTCTTACGAAGCCACTCCTTCGTTGCCCGGGCGGTGTGTTTGGGATCATTGTCATGCTGAAAGACCCAGCCACGTTTCATCTTCAATGCCCTTGCTGATGGAAGGAGGTTTTCACTCAAAATCTCACGATACATGGCCCCATTCATTCTTTCCTTTACACGGATCAGTCGTCCTGGTCCCTTTGCAGAAAAACAGCCCCAAAGCATGATGTTTCCACCCCCATGCTTCACAGTAGGTATGGTGTTCTTTGGATGCAACTCAGCATTCTTTCTCCTCCAAACACGACAAGTTGAGTTTTTACCAAAAAGTTCTATTTTGGTTTCATCTGACCATATGACATTCTCCCAATCCTCTTCTGGATCATCCAAATGCTCTCTAGCAAACTTCAGACGGGCCTGGACATGTACTGGCTTAAGCAGGGGGACACGTCTGGCACTGCAGGATTTGAGTCTCTGGCGGCGTAGTGTGTTACTGATGGTAGCCTTTGTTACTTTGGTCCCAGCTCTCTGCAGGTCATTCACTAGGTCCCCCCGTGTGGTTCTGGGATTTTTGCTCACCGTTCTTGTGATCATTTTGACCCCACGGGGTGAGATCTTGCGTGGAGCCCCAGATCGAGGGAGATTATCAGTGGTCTTGTATGTCTTCCATTTTCTAATAATTGCTCCCACAGTTGATTTCTTCACACCAAGCTGCTTACCTATTGCAGATTCAGTCTTCCCAGCCTGGTGCAGGGCTACAATTTTGTTTCTGGTGTCCTTTGACAGCTCTTTGGTCTTGGCCATAGTGGAGTTTGGAGTGTGACTGTTTGAGGTTGTGGACAGGTGTCTTTTATACTGATAACGAGTTCAAACAGGTGCCATTAATACAGGTAACGAGTGGAGGACAGAGGAGCCTCTTAAAGAAGAAATTACAGGTCTGTGAGAGCCAGAAATCTTGCTTGTTTGTAGGTGACCAAATGCTTCTTTTACCGAGGAATTTACCAATTAATTCATTAAAAATCCTACAATGTGATTTCCTGGATTCTTTCCCCCCATTCTGTCTCTCATAGTTGAAGTGTACCTATGATGAAAATTACAGGCCTCTCTCATCTTTTTAAGTGGGAGAACTTGCACAATTGGTGGCTGACTAAATACTTTTTTGCCCCACTGTATAGTACCCTGGTATATACACACACACACACACACTCAAAGCCAGTATCTCACTGGGCTGCGACAGCCTGCGACTAGTTGGACGCACAACAATTGTGATAAAATATGCGAATTAGCGGCAATTTTCACTTGGAATCACACTGAATTGATATGCGCATATTTTACCGCAATTGTTGGGTCTCCAACTACTCGCAGCCTGGCTTTTCCTCGGCAGGCAGGGAAGTAGAGGAAGCCTCAGGGAAACTTACTTGAGAAGGGTTCGCAACCGCTTTACAACACCAGCGACGCATTTGCGGCTATTTTGAGAGAAATTGTCGCATGAATTTTCTGAACATGTTCAAAATTTCAGCAACGAAGGAGCGACACTTTGCAACTCATGCGAGGAAATTGAGAAGCCCCGCGAATGTTTCAAGACGCTTTTGAAACTCTCGCGAATGGTGTTCGCAATTTGTCGCAGCCCTGTGAGATACTACCCGAAGGGGGGGGATAACTCACTCACTGTGCTGTGCAGGAGACCATATTGAAAACCGTGAAAATCTGGCATCACGTGTGTAACCTGGACACTAATTTTTGAGCCAAAAGATTTACAAAAAGAGTCATGATTGTTCATGATGGGATACATTGCTTGGTTAGTGACCATCATTGTACACTGCTTTGCGTGAGGCATTGTGGGATACTTTGAGTGCGCTATAAAGGGTGTAAATAATCTTCACTATGATTTCAGACAGCACTACAAAATGGCGACCCCACTATATAGTGCCCTATATAGTGAGTAGGGAGTGATTTCGGACTCAGGGGTTGTCAAAAGACGCGCGCACCATCTTTCGAATGCTGATGTAATCAAGCCGGAAGTTTTGTTTGTTTTGATAGCAATCAGGAAAGTTTGAAAAACAGTAGTTAGTAATCGTCATTTAAACTCGTTTTTGTGCAATACTTCGTTGGGAAAACAGTTTTCAAAATGGTGGCACTGACACCTGGCTGACACTTGACGTTTCGAAGTCTCGCACAAGTCTGGTGAAGATCGCACGGATAAGCGACGCCTGCCGTGGACCAAATGAACTAAATTCAACATGGCTAAAAGCCGAATAGGCCGATAAGTGTAATATTTAATCGCAATTAGTCGCCAATACGAGTCACGATACAAGGTTACTAAAACCGAAAACGTAATTGAATAACATGTTAATTAAGAAATAAAGCAAGTTTAAAAATTACTTCAGTTCTCTATTAACAGAAAAAGAAAAATTTCAAATATCATGCACGAAAAAAAATTTAAAATGCGTAACTTGGCTCCAACCGTTTTAACAAAATTTCAGGTAGATTTTACCCAGAAAAAGCAACTGGAGCCAGAGAAGTGATAACATTAAAATGTACCTTGTAAGGTTGTTATTTAACCTGAAAAATAAAAAAAAGGAATTTTATAAAATAAAATTTCATAAAATATTTATGCCTTGAAATTACAGGAGTCGCTGGTGCGTAACACAGTTGTAATTTTGTTGGACAGACTTTGACTTTCACCTACCCTGCCACCATGACACGCATCCCGGATGTCTCACGCAGTGACCTCACACGAGTGTGTCTGGAGATTCCCATGACCTAGTTAGCGCAGTCTTAACACTTCTGAGTAGGAATTAGCAGGCACCTGTTTCACATGTACGAGCTGGATGGAGGGTTACGACCGGATATTTAAATCCAAATAAATGACATTTATCAGAATTTTTGGCAAAAAAAAAAAAAAAAACCTCAATAGCAGTCAGATTTCTCTCGAACAAAAACATACGCCCGGCTTTTATTTAATTTTAAAAACAGCCTTTTAAATGCTATCTGAACGATCATAACTTGGATGAACAGAGGATGTTATGCACGTGGCGCAATTTTTTAATCGGCGCTCATGTGGATTTCCGAAAAATTACAATTAAAATATTTTTCTGGTGTTTAACGTCGAGTTTAAACCTTTCCATCAGTACACTAGAGTAAAATTTTTAATTTTTATCTTATTTGAGTGACATTGGATTGAAATGCCAGCATCAATTTCGTCACGGTATGTTACTGGACGAAGACATGAATTTTTTTTTTGAAGTTATATATATAAAATTTTTAATAAAAAAGTAAAACTAAGCACTCAGCTTGTGGTACTGTTTACGGACAACAGGTGCGGAGGATTGTGTCAAAAGGTCTGAAGACACTGAATTAGGGATTCTTTTGCACAAAGTAGAGCAAAATAAAGATTTTTATTTGGCACTATAACAATCGGTTTGTCTAATAAGTAAATAAATATAATTTTTGTGGCTACTGCCTCATAGAGGCGAAGCGAGGCAGTAGCCACAATGTCATCGTGTTGTAAGAATGCAAGAATGAGTAACAATAGCGCACTGCGCATCAGCATTACAGTCACCAGAACGGCGAATCGTGATCTTGTGATACAAACAGTTGATCTCGTGTTATCAAAGGTACACAAGAACGAGTGGCGAAGCCGCCATTTCATCATGTTGTAAGAATGGGCAACAATAGCAAAACTTCCTAACCAATCAGCACTTACCCTGATCAAATTCAGTTACCTGTTCTACTTCTCGATAAACTTCAGAACCAGAAACGAAATAAGAGAAACCTCGTTATAACTTCATAGCATCGGAAGATAATCGGCAAATAAAAAGATAAACGAAATTCACCTTGGGGTTCGCCAAGGCTACTGATTCGATATCAAGCAAGTGGTGGTTATTTTAAGGAAATTTACTTTTTGATCATCACAGTGGGCGGCACGGTGGTGTAGTGGTTAGCGCTGTCGCCTCACAGCAAGAAGGTCCTGGGTTCGAGCCCCGTGGCCGGCGAGGGCCTTTCTGTGTGGAGTTTGCATGTTCTCCCCGTGTCCGTGTGGGTTTCCTCCGGGTGCTCCGGTTTCCCCCACAGTCCAAAGACATGCAGGTTAGGTTAACTGGTGACTCTAAATTGACCGTAGGTGTGAATGGTTGTCTGTGTCTATGTGTCAGCCCTGTGATGACCTGGCGACTTGTCCAGGGTGTACCCCGCCTTTCGCCCGTAGTCAGCTGGGATAGGCTCCAGCTTGCCTGCGACCCTGTAGAACAGGATAAAGCGGCTACAGATAATGAGATGAGATTATCACAGTTTTTGTTTGGTCCTTCTGAAAAGTCAAATGAAAAGGTTTTGTGGCAGATGTATTGAAAAGCCGAAATCAAACTACTGCCATTCGCTTTCATTTTTTTATTAGTGTGCTTGCAAAAGCACACTATTGTTCTTCTTAAGTTTTATTTTTATTCCGTTTCACCCGTTTTTTTGGATCCACTACTCCTCCTAGGGCTTTCGAGATAGAGACACCATTCCAACGCTGAAACGTAGGGCCTGATCTGGAATGGCGTGCTTGTTAAAATGGTTGCACTACCCCTTATTGTTCGTTCGGTATTCCCGTTTTTCGGCAAAATTCCGTGCCATTGAAATGAATGGGTAGAACTTTGGAATGATGAATCGAATTGTCCTACTCGGACACGCTCCATCGCAGATGCACCAAACCTCGTGTGATGCTTCAGGCCAACTCCCCCGACACATACATGCAATCGGTTCTGACCTGCACTCATATTTTTCCTTTCTTTTTGCTCATCCCTTTTTCCTCCATCGGCTTCCATTGATTTTTGGCCCCATTCAAATGAATGGAGTTTTGCTCAGTAACACTTCACCACACATCCATCCACCAAACTTCATATGGCACCTCAGGCCAAATCACCCATCACACACGATATCGGTTGTGACCCGCACTCGTCTTTGTCTTGCCTCTCATCCGTCCATTTTTTCTCCATTTTGCCGCTAATCAGTGGAAGCTTGACTGAGTCATTCCTCCCTTCCCCCATAGGTGATGATACATTTGGCAAGGATCTGCTCATTTGAGACTTTGACAGCAAATCAACTTCAACTCAATGGCCACTTTATTAGGAATACTTACACGCACACACGATAGCAATTAGCATATAAGCATTCACGTGTTACCATGCTAGCTGTTAGCATGTTACCCATTACGATATCATGCCTGCTGTTAGCTCGCGAGTTGTTAGCATGTTCACCATTAGCATGCTATCATGAGAGCTGTTAACATGTTAGGATTAGCATGGTAGCATGCAGAGTTCGCATGTTTGCTGTTACTGAGTTCGTCTGAGCATGTTAGCATGCTAACAGTTAGCATGTTAGCTGTTAGCATGTCACCCTCCACATGTTATCATGCTAAAAGTTAACATACTATCCATTAGCATGTTAGCTGCCAACATATTAGCCTTAAAACCCTTTGGTGACTGACCCCTTGAAAATGGTTCCTCCAGGAACTATGACTTTTCAGTTGTCAAGACAACAGAAGAACTAAAATACAAAAACAGAAAGATACGTCACAATGCTCTTGTGCACAAAACAAAATGCTCTTGTATTTTAGTTTTTCCGTTGTCTTGACGACTGAAACGTCATCGTTCCTGGAGGAACCATGTTCAAGGGGTCAGTCACCAAAGGGTTAAAGGGTTAGAATTTTAACAAATAGCATGTTAATCGTTAGCATGCTAGCTGTTAGCATGTTATCTATTAACATATCTATTAGCATGTTAGTATGCTAACTGTTAACATGTTAGTATGCTAACTGTTAGCAAGCTAGTTGTTAGCATGTTGGCATGCTAGCTTTTAGCATGCTAGCATGATAGCTGTTCTGCTGCAGCTCAGCAAGCACACTTTGCATTTTCTCTGCGGAAATGCAGTCTAGTTTTATTTTAGATTCTTTACACCACACTTGTGAAACAAAATGTGCTCATTGGTACTAAATAATGCTTCAAAGACAAATTCATGAACAAGTGCTTTCTTACCATTTTGAAAATGGATATGGGTCCGTCTCAGAAACTGGTCTCTCATTTGGGACATTATGGTCAAAAAATACATTTTCTAATTGTACTTTTTTTTTTGCATTCACCTAACACTCAATGTTTCTTTTGTCATGTTTAATAAGAATAAAGATAGCATCTTGCTTTATCTGGCCTCCACTGTGGAAAATGTTTTTGATTACAATTCAAACGCTTTTGTAAAATTGATTTCCATATAAAATAACTCCATCATGAAGAATTAAAGCCCCTCCTTCACAGATGAGTGAAAATATTGAATACATTTCCTCTTTTTGATTGCTTGGGTTAAAAATGCCAAGTTATGATGACTGAATTGATTATTCACTTAAATATGAATAATATGATACATTTTGGGGATTTGATATGGCGAAATAGGACACAATGGAAAAATCAAGAACACACCGGAAAGATGAGAATAACGGCGCTGGTAAAAGAACAGCGACTGTACCGACTGAAGGTCGCGCGGGTCTCTGCTGCGGCGCGCGAGCAACTGGACATCACCACCGCACCGGACGGAGCGCGAGGCGGGGGCGGGGCAAAACGACTGGCCGTAGATTCTATCAAAAGTTCGATCTAAATTGACCATGGTTGCAAAATATTGGCCAAAAATACGCAAACACCACAAAATATGAAAGTAAGATGAAAAAGAAAAATTCTATTGCCTTATACTGCAAGACTAAAACAAAATAAAACCGTCAAAACTCACCTTCTCAGTGATAACGTCCGAACAGATCACCCGCGTAACAGAAAGACCGCAAATGGAAGCACGATCAACTTCTAACTGTTGGAGTGGAAAATTCCATTCTACACATGCAAATTGTTAATGTGTGTCCTTCCCCGCACACAAATAACACGCTACGGTAAAAAATAGACCACAACTCATTTTATAGCTCAAATTCATACAAGACCAGCTACCATCGTAACATATTCTGTAAGAAGCATATTCTATACCTAACTTTCAGCTTTCGTTTTAAAAAACAAAATCGCAGATTTATAACTAAATGTTTATATGGCGTAGTGATTTTAAGTTCCTACTTTTGGTGAGGTAGTGACCTTGACCCTGAGGCTTTCCGTTTAGATCAAAACACGCGATCGTATTGGTTTTGGGTCTGCGGAAAATGGAGTTACAACGGTGATCAAATATTTTGCATGATGTTTTATTACGGTTATGATTATTCTGTGAGCGCACCAATCCTTAGGTGGATAAAGTTACAACTTAAAATACAATTAGTGATAACTGTAAACTTTTCAGTGGACTACAACCTTTTTAAGGGAATGCGATGTAGTCAACCGTTTATCATGTCCCAGATCAAGCCGCCATTTTTCCACAAATTTGCAGAATTTTCGCCAAATTCTGAATAGAGTATTCACATCGAAGATTTAGTTTTATCTGTGTTATTTCTTTCATCAGGGGTGGCACGGTGGTGTAGTGGTTAGCGCTGTCGCCTCACAGCAAGAAGGTCCTGGGTTCGAGCCCCGGGGCCGGCGAGGGCCTTTCTGTGCGGAGTTTGCATGTTCTCCCCGTGTCCACGTGGGTTTCCTCCGGGTGCTCCGGTTTCCCCCACAGTCCAAAGACATGCAGGTTAGGTTAACTGGTGGCTCTAAATTGACCGTAGGTGTGAATGTGGGTGTGAATGGTTGTCTGTGTCTATGTGTCAGCCCTGTGATGACCTGGCGACTTGTCCAGGGTGTACCCCGCCTTTCACCCGTAGTCAGCTGGGATAGGCTCCAGCTTGCCTGCGACCCTGTAGAAGGATAAAGCGGCTAGAGATAATGAGATGAGATTTCTTTCATCATTTTATTTCAAATTAAAACCAACATCACCATTCAAAACCGTATAGTTTATTGACTGAGTATATTTAGTGGGGGACCCCCACAGTACCCGGTTTCTGAGACAGACCCATATTGTTCACAGCACTGTAATTTGAACAATATGACTGAAGTTAATTAAATACAAATTTCTCTTTGAAATGTGTCCGTGACTAAAACCTCTTGAAGAGAGAGGAACTAAAACTGCACTGGGCAAACGAAAACGACTGATAATTTCACTCCTGACTCTGAGCACAGCATTTCCAGTGGTGTCGAAAACGCATTCCCCCATCAGGAAAGCTGCACGAGCCGAATCTCCAAACAAGGCACCAAACTTCAGATGTGCTTTTCATATGATTTTGCTTTAGATTTTACCCGTGACATGTTTAACCTTATTGTGAGCACCGCTGGGATGGAAACTCCTCCTCATCAGTTTACCTGCCCTCACACATTTGTACCACTGCATATGCATGATCGGGAAATATCTGTCCATGCCAGAATCTTGTCTAAAGACTTTTTGTGACCCTCGGCTCACGCTAAAGGAGTCTTTTGCCAAAATCAGTTGGATTAAAAAGGGCAGATCTCATGGCTGTGTGTAACCCTGTGCTCAGACGTCACTCAGCATGGAGATGAGAACAAAGCTTCATTGTGAGAGAGAGAGTGAGAGAGAGAGAGAGAGAGAGAGTCAGTCTGTAGAAGAATCATGTGACCGCCCCTTCCCAGAAGATACACTGCTCCAAAACTGGCACTGACCAAAGCTGAAAGTCATGTGCTTCGACATCTCAGAATGTTATTATAAAGTAAAGACGCAAGAACACTAAATGAGGGAGAAAATGATGCCTGAGAGCCGATGGAACCATTGTGATAAAAATAAAAAATATAATATCCCTCTTCGAAACAGTTACATATCGTCCTGTCAGAAGAACCTTCACTCAGTGTGATGTTAATAGAAACAACTTTGCCACAATCCTGACAGGTTCTGGTAGTTTCACTGTGCCGCTGGAGGTGACCGAGTGGCCACACCCATCAAACGAAAAACTCATGCAAAATAACATACAAGTTGCTCTTCGTGTGCTGATTTAGCAGCCACGTCCTTTATCAAATCCACAAACAGGACTCGCGCTACAGCACACCGAAAACAGCAAACACCACCACCTGTTCTTCAACACGTTACAGAAAACGTGGCCTTTCTCCAAACTATTTCAGTCCACTCTCCGAAAGTACCCATTCGCCTCATTATCCAAAAAGTACAAACACATGCTGTTCATGCTGTATTAAATATCTATCTTGATTTTCACTTCAGGGTGGCACGGTGGTGTAGTGGTTAGCGCTGTTGCCTCACAGCAAGAAGGTCCAGGTTCGAGCCCAGTGGGTTTCCTCCGGGTGCTCCGGTTTCCCCCACAGTCCAAAGACATGCAGGTTAGGTTAACTGGTGACTCTAAATTGACCGTAGGTGTGAATGTGAGTGTGAATGGTTGTCTATGTGTCAGCCCTGTGATGACCTGGCGACTTGTCCAGGGTGTACCCCGCCTTTCGCCCGTAGTCAGCTGGGATAGGCTCCAGCTTGCCTGCGACCCTGTAGAACAGGATAAAGCGGCTAGAGATAATGATAATGAATGATTTTCACTTCACACACACACTAAACGTAAATCAGGGCAGAAGCACAGCATTCAGGACAACGTGCTGGATTTGACCGGCGCGAACAAAACTCGAAATCCGTACATACAAACGAAACATTTCAGCACTGACTGCTACAAAACAGTCAGAACCGAGGAGAAAAGCGTGTTCCCTCTGAGCCATGTGCCTCAGATAAGCGCAAGGCCATTACTGTGTTCAAGGAAGAGAAATCATTTGATCAGTTTCAAACACTAAGGTAACGTTAACACTCATTATACATGAAGAACTGTAACATGAAGAGAACGAGAGTGCTCTGAGAGTACAATATCCCCCACTGGCAACTAGGCAAGAACTCTGGTAAAATGCGACTGAACTGAAATTACAGTATGCGTATTACTGACATATAACAAAGAATCCTGTCAAGTTTCGTGAAATTCCTCCAAAAATTGTGAGAGGAGTTGATTTCAGAAGGCGAGTACCATTCCCGGGACAGACGGACGGACACTGCCATGACATAATCCCCCTTCGGGCCTTTCGGCCAGCGGGGGATAAAAATTGAACAGAACACAACGTGCTAAATATACACTGATTACGCAAAAAAAAAAAAGGGTATAAAGAGAAAATTTCACCACAAGAAACCTTATGACTGCTGCTGCTGCTGATAATAATAATAATAATACCAATTCCAAAAAAGTTGGAACACTGTGCAAACTGTAAAAAAAAAAATTTTTAAACAGAATGCCATGATTCGCAAATCAGGGAAACCCTACATCTCATCTCATTATCTCTAGCCGCTTAAATTGTACAAAAACAACATACCAAATGTTGAAACAGAAATTTTATTGGGGTTTCTATTTTTTTTGGAAAAATATCTGCTCATTTTAAATTTGATGTCAGCAAAACGTTTCAAAAAAGTTGGGACAGGGACATGTTTACCACCTCTACGTTTACCAACACTCTGTAAACATTTGGGAACTGAGATCAATTGCTGTAGTTTTGTAAGAGAAATGTTGTCCCATTCTCTCCTGATATACAATTTCAGTTGCTCAACAGTTCGGGGTCTTCAGGTCTGGACTGCAGGCAGGCCAGTTTAGCACCTGAACTCTTTTACTCCAGAGCCATGCAATTTTAATATGTGCAGAAAGCAGTTTGGTATTGTCTTGCTGAAAGAAGGAAGGCCTTCCCTGAAAAAGATTTTGTCTGGATGGCAGCATATTGCTCTGAAACATGTTTATATCGTTCAGCATTAATGATGCCTTCCCAGATGTACAAGCTACCCATGTCATGTGCGCTAATGCACCATCATACCATCACAGATGCTGGCTTTTGAACTGTGCACTGATGACAAGCCGGATGGTCCCTCTCCTCTTTAGCCTGGAGGGTGTGGGGTCCATGATTTCCATCAAGAAATTCTACTTTTGATTCGTCAGACCTCGGGACAATTTTCCAATTTGCCTCAGTCCATCGTAAAAGAGCTCGGGCCCAGAGAAGGTGGTGGTGTTCCTGGATATTGTTTATATCTGGCTTTAACTTGCATTAGTGGATGCAGTAATGAACTGTTTTCACAGACGACGGTTTTCTGAAGTGTCCCTGAGCCCATACAGTGATTTCCACTACAGACACGTCTGCTTTTAATGCGGTGTCTCCTGAGGGCCTGAAGATCACAGGCATCCAGTGTCAGTTTTCAGCCTTGTCTCATGCATACAGAGATTTCCCCAGATTCTCTGAAGCTTTTAATGATATTATGTACCCTAGATGATGTGATCCCCAAATTCTTTGCAATTTTACACTGAGGAACGTTATTCTTAAATTGTTGCACTGTTTGCCCACGCAGTCTTTCACAGAGTAGTGAACCCCTCCCCATCTTTACTTCTGAGAGACTCCGCCTCTCTGGGATGCTCTTTTTATACCCAATCATGTTACTGACCTGTTGCCAATTAACCTACTTAGGTTTTTTTTGTTTTGTTTTAGCATTACACAACTTTTTCAGTCCTTTGTTGTCCCTGTCCCAACTTTTCTGAAACGTGCTGCTGACATCAAATTCAAAATGAGCAGATATTTTTCAAAAAACAAAAATTTTCAGTTTCAACATTTGATATGATGTCTTTATACTATTTTCAATGAAATATAGGGCTTCCATGATTTGCAAATCTTCACATTCGGTTTTTATTTATGTTTTCCACAGTGTCCCAACTTTTTTGGAATCTGTGCTGTAACAAAGCTGCTCCTCCAGTTTTTGGTTTTTTTGCCTCACAAAGCTGAATACTCATGTCACTTGGATAGAAGTCAGCGCAAAGTAACCAGAACAAAAGTCTTTCACGTCCCACGTCCTTTCCCTTTCAGTGAACTGCCTTTCCGCCTCAAGTTTTATTCTCATTTGGTCTGACTGCTGCTTTTGCTGAGAAAACAGGAAAGTATAGCTCTCGGGTGTCTCCTGTGTCGCCGTAGCAAGGGGTCAAAAATTGTAAACGCTACAATTAAACTGCAGTCCTCACCTCTGCCTACTGTATTCCTGAGGTGTATAAATCTCACCTCCTGCACTATGAACGGTTCGTAGTTCTGGCACACAAGCAGGTTGCCGAATGTATATTTAAGTTCTTCACATCACCTTAGCAACCATAGCAAAGAGGTGATACTTCAGCATGCCAAGAATAATCTCAAGTGATAGTGATGTGGAAGTAATCTTCACTCTTGTTTGGTTTCTTCCAAATAAACTTTTGTTTGCCACCTTCTCTTTCAAAAGTCACGCAAGAAAAGAAAAATAACTTGCATTTATTTTTTTGCGGTGCAGTTTCCATCAAATCCTGCGCTCTGATTGGCTGGCGAGCGGGTCCGTATCCTATGGTACAGACCCCAGTTACGGACCCCAGTTACAGACCTCTGACGACTCGCTCGTTCACAACAACAAAAAACATAGTAGAATTTTTTGTCAACATTTATCTTTTTTTTTAAATAAGATTTATTTATAAGATTATCAAAAATCTTATAAATTTTTGCCAGCATTTCTCAGCAGAATAGCATTAATTTTACAGCATGGATAGCGATAACAACAGTGTTCACAGCGAAAGCGAGTTTTACTACCCTGAGGAAGAAGAAATAAAAGAAAACATTTCAGGAGAAAGCTAAAAACCTCTAACTGTTGCTAACGCCGAGCAAAAACATGGCTGAATCCTGAATATACAAATAGGAGTCAAATAGGGGACTACATAGGCGGCAAAATGTAGTTTTTTTTTTTCCCTGCCATGGAAGTGCACTTGCATAGCGAGGAGGAAGCCATTTGCATTACAGCTGTGAATGAGGATTCAAAATGGCGGCTCGGCTCGGTTTTCCCTTTCGGGCGCTCTCGTTTTCTGTTAGAATTTGGTAAAGAAAAAAATAAATATATTATTTACCAGCTTAAGGTCGGTCCGTATGGTGAAATACCGTGACCTCGGCCTTAAATACTGACCTCGGCCCAGAGGGCCTTGCTCAGTACTTTCAAGACCTCGGTCATGGTATTTCACGATACGGACCTCCCAGCTGGTAAATAACATGTTTTTATTCAACTTCAACCTGTTTGAAAAGTTCTCTTCTTTTCAGTGTACGCCCCCGTCCTGAAAACTCACGTTTGTGCCGAGCGCCCCACCTCACACACCCCTCTCGAGACAAAATAGTTCTGCACACTCAAACATGACCCGATAAAACCAAAAGTGACAGAAACCCTTTGTGGAGACAGAGCAGAGAAAAGTCTGGGGATGTGGCTCTTCATGCTCATGTCTGGAGTAGGGATGTTAACCGATGACCGTTTGACCGATGGTTGACCGAATCAACGTCAACCGGTTAATTTTTTTTTTTGGTTGTCGGTTAAAAAAAAAAAAAATCAATTGTTTTGAAGCTGCCGATTTTGAAGCGGAGAACCAGGAATTCTGTGTTGTAAACGCTTGGGGCGTGCCATGCGGTGTAAGGACGACAGCTGACAAATCAGAAACACCCATTCAGTCATGTCCCGCCCTCCCGCCCCAGTTGAAACATAGGAAGTATGAGAAGAAAACAGTAAATCAGAAAGCTGCGCACATTTGCGCAGCTTCCACGCAAACATGCGCAGCTTTCTGATTTACTGTTTTCTTCTCATACTTATACTTCCTATGTTTCATGGACTGTAACGGCATTATGTAGTAATTTTAATACAGAATTTACTCTGATGAAATTATTCAGACACTCCAACGCCCCCCCTAAAAAAAAAAAAAAAATCGGATCTGCACGATTCAGCCGTGAAAAAGGCGGCATCCGCCAAAAGGCGCGCCGTTTGCATCCCTGTTTAAACTCAGAGGTTAACCGACTTTAACTGGCTAATGAGACTCGGTGGTCGGTCAAGATTTTTTTTTTTTAAGTTTTCGCCATCCCTAGTCTGGAGCTTTTTTCCTGTTATAGCCACCACCACGTCCCATGCAGCCCCTGCACTTTCAGCTGTCTGAGTTTCCAGTCGAGTTAAACACATTCTGCTGTAGCCTGAATTCTCTTCTCGTCTGTATGCCAAGTGTACCGCTGGTTGAAGAGCAAAACAACACAAATTTTGGAAATATTACAAAACTTCAGTTTCACAGAGTCAGGATTAGAAAGCACATGCGCCTACGTGTTGAGAGAAAAAGCAGCATTGTGCCCAACGCATTGCCCCATTGAGCTTCTTCAAACTCCATCCTGTAAAATCATGCATCCCTGAGCAAAGAGACCTTTGAGCATCAAGATCAGCTTAACATTTATGCTGAGTTTTAACATCCTTAAGCGGCTTTTACACTTGGCATGCACTTGCCCTGGTGGAACTGCCCGTCTAAACATGACCTGTTCCAGAACAATTTGACACCGGTGGGCGCGACTTGCCCCACCTTGCTCCCGCTTCCCATTTAAACACAATTGGTGGTTTATGCGTGCGTGGTAGCGTTCGTCTGGCTCACTTATCATCCGGACGAGACCGCTTCATGGCAAGTTCAATGGTCAGTTCTTCTTGAGCGCGTTTCCTTGTCAAACTTTTCCGCCTTTAAATGATGGAATCAAGCGATTCCCAAGCCAATTGCAGTGATAACTGGACTAAACAAGAACTTCTTACTCTCATCCAGTTGTGGGGGAGATGCAGATCATCGGTTGCTTTTTGCAATTTAAAATTCATCTCAAAGAGCCCACTGAAAGAGTCGATTCGTTCCCTGAACGACACACTCAGAGTGAATCAGCTTTCTGGAAGCGAAAGCTGGATTTACCGCCGAACCACCAAGTATTGAAAGCTATACTGCCTTTCAGATTTTTCAAGTGTAGGTCATGAAAAGAATTTTCCCGACACCTAGTTATTGTTGTTTAGTGGACCGAAACTTACTGAATTCGAATCACAGACTTCCAATTTTATTAGGGTTTATATACATGTTCTCCTGCTTCACCATGACCCAATTCAAAATACTACATCATGCATCACATGGTGGGCTTTCCCCGTTCACCCAAGGCATTGTGGGATACAAATTTGAAACAGGAGAGGAAAATGGAGGATGTGAATGAAACGTGAAAGACCAACTACAGTAACAGAAAGCGAGAAGAAAAGACGTTATGTTGTGAAGGAAAGGAAACGCAGGACCAAACTAATAAATATCGGCGGTCGGCGAGCACCTCGGTGTGATCAGCTGTTCGTTTAGCGTGCACGGTCAAGGTAAACCTGTAGATGGCAGTAATGCAACACTGTGTGGATGCCAGCTGCTGTAAAACCCAAAAGAAGAAGAAAGTAAACCTGCGCATACGCACATGGACTTCCTCTGCGCGAAGCGAGCGATTTCATGCACATTATTTGCTTGGAAATCCCCTCAAATTAAATAACTTCCCAGCCACAGAATGGCCTGGGGTTTTTTTTTTTTTTAGGATATTAAAGAAATAAACATATAAAATCACAATGACCAAATTTCAGACGGAACTAAATTCACCGATTTTATGAAATCGAAAGGCTGTATAAACAGAAACAAGCAGTGAGAGAACGATAAAGCAAGTTAAAAACAAGCTTCTGATCACCGAGTTGTGCATGTGCACTTGTGTATAGCTATCTAACCTCCGGGTTAGCGCAGATAGACAGGGAGCACGTAAACATGAAGGAAAGTAGGCACAACTTGTTCCTGCTGCCCGTGTAAAAGCAGCTTTAGAGGTACATTAGGGAGCATTTGTGCAAAACAGGTCCAAACGTGAGGCGCTGGATAAGATTTGAACGATTTTTTTTTTTTAAACTCATTGAGCCCACCTCCATACATAAAGCTCCGCCCTTAGTGGTTTAACTACAGTTCCCATGAGCAAGGACCGTCTCGACATCCCAAAATGACTGAGCTAGTGAAGCTCATCCAAATGCAAAACACACTTTCCTGACTGGGAGGTCGGTTTCCAAACAGAGTTTTTTGTTTTACATCTCCGTCATGCACTCGTTCTGAGATAATGGTTTAAAGCTCATTGGCAAAGGTTTTAATTTTATGCACATTTGAAACTTTATATGTTAAAAAACCCTCTGTAATTTTCTTCTGGTCCCAAGAAGTATTGGTAAAAAGTAATAATTAAAATAAGTTAGCGCGGATAGTGGCAAATTTCTGTTTGGTGATTTTCGTGACCACTCGGCGCGTGACGTCATTTAAGACAAACAAACTGCTTGAGTTGAGTCCACTTCCGTGTATTTTCATTGCCGTTCGGCTTGATTGCAGACTTGCATTTGGGAATTTCCAAATAAAATCAATGCCTTATTGTTGTGCAGTGAACTGTAACAACGGGACCGGTTCAGGAAGAAGTTTTTACCTCTTTCTGAGACAGGAGAAGAGACAGAGAGAGTGGATTGGCTTTTTCCGGACGAGGAGAAGAGGCACAGTGAGAGGGTTGGCTTTTTCCAAAAAAGGATGAGAGGTGGAGAGAGTGGAATGTGTGCGTGAAGCCAGAGGGTTGTTTTTTTCCGGAAGAGGATACGAGGCGGAGAGAGCGGATTGTGTGCGTGAAGCCAGGGGGTTGGCTTTTTCTGGAAGAGATGAGGCGGAGAGAGTAGATTGTGCGCGTGAAACAAAATCAAGCAGTCAAAGAAGAAACGGAGCAGCAACGCTCAAGCAAAAAGGAGAAGATTGGAGGTAAACATTTTTACTTTTGCTTGTAATTGACAAGTCAAGAATCCTGAGGGATCGTGTATAATCATTGTGGAAATGAGACAAAGGGATATTTCCTCACTTAGAGCAGGCTAGAAATAGTATAATGCCGCGGATGGCAGGCTAATGTGGCCTACCGGCGCACTGTCAGGTAATCGTTCCCTCTATCCACTAGGGAGGGGGTTTAATTATTCTTCAAAAGGGCTCTTATTTAGTATTACGACGAAAGTAGGAATTTATCATAACTACCAGGATAAATCGTTTGAGCGCGAGTCTTGTTGAGGTCCGGGGTCACCACGATCAGAGTCGGCCGAGTCGCAGTCCGAGGCCGCACGGTCAAACCAGTGCGCCACATTCACCAATTGCTTCACAACGGCCATAGGTTCATACATATATGGTTTCACCTCTCTTTATTTAATTTGGAGAGTTCCTCCTTCAAAATCGCTTTCAGACATTTTACACAACCTCTCACGACCAGAGTCCGTACACGTGTGCTCGGTTCGCAAGTAAACACAGAACTGCTCCCGGTCTGTTTGGCTTAAATGACGTCATGACGACGGCCGGTGAAAGTGCGCATAAGTGAGATATAAACAAACCTTCGGAAATTGGGCAAAACAGTATATTTTAACCGTTTTATTCAATTTTAGGGTGCAAATTAGACACCAAGATGATTGAATTCGCGTTTTGGGTCGTTCTTCTAGACAAAGTCGATATTCTACGTTTCACCTCCGACTGTTGCCTAGGACCTTTAAACTGGTTGGGGTTTTTTTACCCAACAATTTTCCATATTATTGGTGCTTGGAAGAAACTATTACACAAGCTTGAAATATACAGACATGAATCAAGGCAAGTTGTGATTCTTGGGTTAGATTTTGTTTACGAACCCGTGCTGCATGTGTGACTGTGCAGTTGAGCACAAACCTGCCAGATCCTTTAACAATGAGGGCCATGACCCACCGCGCGCGCGCACACACAAATCACAAGCATTTTCAGTACAATCAAAATAGTGTGTCTGGAATGAAAATGGTGCACCCAGGGCAGGCTCCTGGAGATTCCACTCATGCCTGTCTTTCCTTAAGTCACAGCTCTCCGAGTGCCAACGAATACACCCGGCGTTCACACAAACCCGCCCTACACACCCTGACAACTTGTGAAAATGGTTCGGGATAACCTTTCACCCAAAAGAATGCCGAGAGGAATCTCAGGGCTGCTGGAGCTGTTGATTCTGCCCTCATTTGTGCAACAGGAAAGATAAGACCGTCGAAATATGGCAAGACGGAGATTTTCCAAGCTAAAAACATCAGATCCGTGTCGTTTCCAGGATCGAACAGAATGATGGCATGGTTGTGGTTCAGGCTGTTCCAGGCTCATTTTGGGAAAAATTTCTTTCGCAGCGATCTCCTCACTCGTTCATGCTGGAGAAATCGTTTTGTTGAACTGCTTGCGCACAAATTCAGCCACAGATTACATTCAACATGAGGGTAATGTTGTTGGATACGAGGGTTTTTTTTTCCCCCCTCCCTAGAGCGATAAAGCTAACTAAAGGCCCTTTTCCACTACCCTTTTTCAGCTCACTTCAGCCCGCTTCAGCTCACTTCAGCCCGCTTCAGCCCGCTTCAGCCCGACACGGCTCGCGTTTCGACGACCTCAGAGCAGCACGACTCAGCTCGCTTCAGCCCTGCTCAGCCCCCAAAACTCGCACGGTTTTGGAGTGGGGCTGAAGCGAGCCAAACCGAGCCGAGTGGGGCTAGGGGCGTGAGCAGACACTCCCCTGTGCACTGATTGGTGAGGAGGCGTGTCCTCACATGCCCACACACGCCCCGCGAGCACGCTGGGATCTGTAAACACCGTAAACCCGGAAGAAGAATAATTAAGAATTACGAGAATTTCTGAAGCCTTATGCGCCTCGCCTCATCTATACGCTCTTGCCAGTATCTGTTGGCGTTGTCGGTGACAACAAGCCACAGCACCAAGACCAGCAACACTAACGACTCCATGTCCTCCATGTTTACTGTTTACTATCCGGGTCGTGAGACTACCGCTTAAAAGCTCACTGATGTCACTGCTTGCGCCGCCTAACGACATCACGTGACGTCCACCCACTTTCGCTAACTCCACCCAACGTGTCCACCCACTTCCAGCTAGCACGGTTCAGCGCGGTTGTAGTCGAAATGCAACTCCAACAGCCCCGCTCAGCTCGACTCAGCCCAACTCAGCCACGTTGGTAGCGGAAAAGCAGCATAAAGTTACATTAATGCTGCCAGTTGAGCATCACGCAAACCGCACATCAACCAGCACACACTTTCCCCAAACTATGCAGAAACCAAATCAACTGGTTCGTCGTACTTTACAAAAAATGCGCCATTAAAAACCACCGCACATTAGCAGCCCTATATTAAAGCTGGAAGCACTTTCCTCAGCAGACAGTTCGTTATCAGCTCGACAGAAGCGCTGGACTTGGGCAGGAGATGGATTTTTCATCTTTTAAAAAAGTTACAAGCAAAACCTGTAGTTCTGATGAGAATACAACCCTCATTTGCTTTGAACGTTTGTATAAATGTCCAAATGCCATCACTTCGCCAAACAGTAATATGCCTCAGTAATCGTAATAATAGTACTCCAGTCAGATAGGTGTACACTATATTATTATTATTATTATTCCTAAATGGAATGCTCCACATTACTGTGTTTACTTCGATAACAAGTCAACAGGTCACTGGTTCTAAGGTTCATAGCTTCGCGTCACATCCTTTCTATTATTTCTGCCGCTCACGAGTTCGAGTGAAGCTGTCAGTTCTCGGCTTAAAATTATGGCTGCGAAGGAATGTGTGGCTGAAAGCACGCCCTGGGAATTTAAGCCAACGTTTAAAGCCCAATTAACATTCAACTAGAATGCAAAATGAGCCAAAAGCAGCTTTATGCAAGATGACAGCCCTGGGTTTTTAAATATAGTACAACAGCAGCAGTGAGCGCAGCAATTAAGCACTTAAACCCTTTTAAACCACTAAAACCTCAAAGGGGAACAATGGCTTCGGCTTTTAAAAAGGGGAGGCGCCACATAGAACGGAACAGACAACTTTGACATTCTGCATGCAAATGTGAAACCGGGATCATTTGGCGCTTTTGACGACGAGCGACATTTAAATCGGATAGATTAGTCACATGTGCTGTGCATCCTCAGGGTTAAACAGGTCAGGTCAGGCATCCCTGATGGATATACGCAGAGTCTTGACTAACTGTAGTATTTAGTAGTAGACTACTTCATCCAGCGTGTAAAAGGGAACGCTATCGTAGGTCTTTTATTCCATCTGCTATTAGGTTGTACAACACTGCCGTTATGAAATACTGTACTGCTATATATTAGGCTTTTTGAGATGGATGTGACCGTGTATGTATATCATGTCTCATGTTCAATTGTGCGTATCATATCTCTGGTTGTATATGGCAGATTCTACCGTCACTGGATCCATTAACCACTTGCCCACAAAATAAGAAATTTTTCTTGTCCTTTTTTCAGTGAGGTAATATTTTCAAGATTGAAAATATGGTATTTGGTCTTCTAAACCAGCACGTCATTTAAAAATACACTGAGTATATCAATAAAAGATTTTTAAAGAATAAAGTTCTATTTCTTTGACATATCTGACCGACATAACTCCCATTTTAAAAATCACTTTCATTATCCCTGTTGCTATCGTCAGTGAATTTCTGTCAGATGACCTCAGCCATTGTGGATCTTTGGTAGTTATCGTGTGGAAGCAGGCTTTATCATTTTTGGGTGTCAACAGATAGAGTTGAAATAGATTAACAGCGAAAAAACTATTTCGTTCACGAGAGAAGCCCACAGTTATTTTTAAAAAATGCTATCGTCAGTCTGTCAGTCAAATGCACCTGACGATGGCAAAATTCAAGCCCTCACCGCGCACATGCTGACTGACGCAAAGAGGAAATTCTACTGCGCATGATTTTTGTGACGGCAGACATTTACTTCCGGGCAAGACTTGGAGTTCTGACAGCTAGATTTCATCAAATAAATCAAGGTAAGATTTTCAGTCAGCTATCCTGACGATAGAAATGTTTGACGATAGAAACATTGAGAATATATTTGTGCATTCATATTGAAATTTTCTGGAGGAAAACTATCGTAAGTTGAGATAAATCAGAGCCGCTTGCAACCCTTTCAGCCGACAGGCCATTTCAGTGTGTTATTTCCCCGCCAAAGTGACACAGTCGTGTCCATCGTCACTGTTCTGACAATTATTATTGATATTTCAATTTTTAAAATAAATTTTATATTTCAATATTTTATTTTATTATTTGGTTCTAGCGATGAGGTATTTAATATTATTACTAAATTTGTCAGATTAATAATGTAAGAAACAGTTTTGTTGCTATTGTCCTCTAGAGCGTCTGTCAGAATATGATGGTAGACGTTAGTTTGTCTGTCAGATTTTGATGATAGAAACCGATGCGTTTCTATTGTCATTTAGCATGTCTGTCATGTCAGGCTTTTATTAATTAGTTACCAAGACTACTGTCCTAAAATTTACTGTGAATGTCCAAGACCCCAAATGCTACTAGAAAAACTTAATAGAATGATCAAAATAATCAATTCAGCAATTTAAGGAGATGGGACTTAACTGGCCTCTGTTATGGTAGAATCTGCCATCTATCATATTTATATTGGATATATCATAAGCCAGGATCTACTACATGCAGGGGGATGCTGTAGTAATCCAAAATGTGTAAATTATTGATTTATTAATCTATTTATTTATTGTTTTCATCTTTTACTACTTTTTTAGGTAATAGTTCTATGTATTTTTATCCTTGTCTGATCTATTCTTTGACTGCTGTGATAAGTGAATTTCCCCTTTGGGGATTAAATTAAGTTTTATCTTAACTGCAGAAATCATAATGAAACTGACCACCACTGGTAAGTGTATTATTATATACAGACGATCATTTTGGCAGCTCTCTGATACAACAGGATACATCATCTTAAAATCAGATTAAAGCCATTACTAGACTTCAAGAGATGTGATACAAGCCCTTGGACTTTTGTTCAACAATCAGGACATGTATTATGTACAAGGTGTGCTAATCTGGCATCTTTTTTTGCTCATATACCTTCACAAAGCAAAGAGAAAAAAAAAAAAAACTTCAGCAGGATCAAAATGGCCATGACAAAACCTCCCAAACTTACCAGTTAAACAACTTGCTAGTAATCTAGAAATTGTTGACGATTACTCCAGGTATAAGCAGATTTCACGTCCGGGTTCTTAATACCCTTGTCTATGGAGAAGAAAAATGACCTCATCCTCAACACGGACAAGACCAAGGAATTAATCATGGACTTCAGGAGGAAACCCCTCCATCTGCAGCCTCTCACTATCAAGGGGACGGAGGTGGAGAGGGCTGACCGTTACAGGTTTCTTACCTTCAAACCTTAGCTGGGCAAAAAGTACTGCTGCTCTGAGAGCACAATATCCCCCGCTGGCAACTAGGCCATAACTCCGGTAAAATGCGACTGAATTGAACGAAATTACAATATGCGTATTACCGACATATAACAAAGAATCCTGCCAAGTTTCATGAAATTCCTACAAAAATTGTGAGAGGAGTTGATTTCAGAAGGTGAGGACCCTTCCCGCGACGGACAGATGGAAATCGCCGTGATATAATCCCCCTTCGGGCCTTTCGGCCAGCGGGGGATAATAAAAATTGAGAGGGAAGTTGATTTCAGAAAGCAAGCAAGCACACCTTGATGAAATTGCCAAAACACAAGTCTGTTAATAACCAAGCCAAGTCAAGTTTATTATTTCTATAGAGCTTTTAACAACAGACATTGTCACAAAGCAGCTTTACAGCATTTGGATGACTTTAAACATAACTAATTTTATCCCTAATCTACCCCCAGTGAGCACGCCTGTGGCGATGGTTGCAAGGAAAAACTCCTTCAGATGACAAGCGGAAGAAACCTCGAGAGGAACCAGACTCGAAAGGGAACCCATCCTCATTTGGGCGACAACAGACAACATGACTATAACATTAACAGTTTTAACATGAAGTCAGTTTTGTTGATGTTATAACTCTTTATTGATGACTGCAAAACTGTTCATGACAACTGCAGTCCTAAAGTTAGCAAGTCAACTGTCGTCCTCAGCCACAAAAGCATTACTGTAAGAGTCCAGAGCGTCCTCCAGGTGTGACTTTCAACTGTCCTCATGGGGCCGTCCTCCACAGGAGCGATGCGATGAGACTCCGACCAGACACAGGGCACCAGGATGGATCAGGCAGGTCCGAGGAGCAGAAGAGGCCAGCATAACCAGGGACATAACTCTGGTAAAATTTGCCCAAAGTAAACAAAATTTCAATACGCGTATAATTGCCATATAACAAAGCCTTCTGCCAAGTTTGGTGAAATTCCTCCACAAATTGTAAGAGGAGTTGATTTCAGAAGAACGTCCACCCTCATGAAACTGTCAAAGTTATTTAATCAAGGCTCAAAACTCCGGCCAAGTTTTCACAAACTAAATTAAATCGTAATACGCATATTACCGTCATATAGCAAGGCCTTTTGCCAAGCTTGGAGAAATTCGTCCACAAACTGTGAGAGGAGTTGATGTCAGAAGGCGAGCACACCTTCATGAAACTGTCAAATTATTTTGTTAATCGAGGGCTGTAACTCCGATATAATGCGACCGAAATTACAGTATGTGTACTACTGACATACAACAAAGAATCCTGCCAAGTTTAGTGAAATTCCTCCAAAAATTGCGAGCGATGCCGATTTCAGAAGGTGAGCACCCTTCCCGGGACGGACAGACATCGCCACGACATAATCCCCCTTCAGGCCTTTTGGCCAGTGGGGGATACAAAGGCCAGACTCATGCCCCTTTTCCACCAAAGCAGTTCCAGGGCTGGTTCGGGGTCAGTGCTTAGTTTGGAACCGGGTTTTCTGTTTCCACTGATAAAGAACTGTCTCTGGGGCCAGAAAAACCGGTTCCAGGCTAGCACCAACTCTCTGCTGGGCCAGAGGAAAGAACCGCTTACGTCGGGGGGGGGGGGGGGGGGGGGGGGGGGAGTTGTTAAGACCAACAACAATAACAAGACCGCGAAAGATCGCCATTTTTAAGCGCCGAGAAGCAGCAGCTGTACAAACGCGAAGTCATCCATTATTATTATTGTTGTTGTTGCTGCTGCTTCTTCCGCGTTGTTTTTGCTTCGATATTCGCGCCAAGGTTTATGCAAACGTAGCGACGTAACTGACATATACAGCGATGTAATGACGTGGCTTCGCTTAGCACCGCAAGCTATGGAAAAGCAAACTGGTTCTCAGCTGGCTCGCAAGTTGAACGAGTTGTGAACCAGCACCGGCCCTGAACCAGCCCTGGAACTGATTTGGTGGATAAGGGGTATCAGCCGCCGTCCCCTCACCCAGGCCTACAGAGGACTTAGAGAGTATCCTCACAAATGGCATCACTGTCTGGTTTGGTAACACCACTCAGGCAGAGAGGAAGGCTCTCCAAAAAGTCAGAAAGACTGCGGAGACCATCACTGGAGCTGACCTCCCATCCATGGACACACTCTACATACAACAATGTTGAGGGAGGAGGGTGAAGAAAAAAAAAAAAAAAAAAAGCACAGAGGGAGACACACCACCCAGCTCATTCTTTGCTCAGGCATAAACACTCAACATACAACCTGAGACACTGTACACCGAACAGTATCATCACACACAAAGCGCGTTTTTAATAACAGTTTCTTTCCAGCCACAGTCAGACTGAGCACAAAACACAAAGAAAAACAGGTCTACTTAATCTGAAAAGTGTAATACTCTGAAAAGAACGCAACATTGTTTTACAGCATGCACCTCAATGTACTTTGCAGTGGCCATTTTATTGCACTTTATTTTGTATCTTAACACATTTTATAAATGGGCATTTTATTGCACTTTATAATGTCTTCTTTTTTTTTTTTCCTGCTGACTGAGCTTTGCACAAAAAAAATAATAATAATTCTATGCACCCATACTGTGTGTGTGTGTGTGTGTGTGTACAAATGGTAAATAAAATCTCTTGAATCCTGAATTAGCTCTTTATTTTCAGATGCAGAGATATGAGGAGAGAACACCACAACTCATCGGCAAAACCTCAGCCAGTAGTGTGCTCCAAGGCAGGGGCGTCAGAAGCATGTTTAATGTGGGGGGGACACACTAGCGGGGGGTCTGGGGATCCTCCGCCAGAAAATTTTTAATTAATTAGATGCCATTTCCTGCATTCTGATGTATTTTTAACAGGTTGTTAAACACCTAATTTTACCTACAATTAATTCAATGACTATTTTAGAGACTCAACAATAAGTCCTCATTCAACTAGTCCATATATTCATCAGCCTGTTTTTAAACCCACCGCTCTGCCTAAAGCCTAGGTCACAACCGGACGTACGATTTTTTGGCCGTGCGATTTTTGGCGTTTCCCAAATCACTGCGTTTTTTTTTTTTGTTCGTGGAGAAAGACGCACGTTGGCCGTAAGTTTGTCTTGCAACCTGAAAAAAAAAATGTAAGCGCCCAGAGAGTTTGCTTGATATGGCAAAGAACCTCTGCGGCCGGTCTACGGCTCGAAAATCAGCACGTCACACGTGCGCCCTCCGTGCGTTTCTTGCGTTTTTTGCACGTAGGAGCACGTACGGCCGGTTGTGACCGAGGCTTCAGATAATGAGATGAATGTGACAGTTTATCATGAACAATGACTTTATGGGTGCATTTAACTTTTTATTTTGTGTTTCCTTTTTTATTTCGTTTTAGATGTAACACAACATGCCACTGTGCCAAGCAATAGTGACACTCAACTGTATGTTTAAAAATAAGAATATTCATAATTTCACACAATGAACAGGCATGACACGGCATCATGCAAACTTCATAACACAAAATCACACTGTGTCAAGCAACGGTGACACATAAAAAATAACTTCACACAATGAACAAGTGCAGTTTTGTCAACCTCCATGCAATGGTGGTACTACAGTAGCATTTACAGATTAGTATAACAAATAGATTTATAGATATAACTCCTTCTTACATTGGTGCCACCACAATTTCTACCACTTCATAACTTTTATCCCCCTTTCCTTCACAATCCACCTGGAATAACATCCATCTCTCTCCATCGCTTTCCTCTCTACTATTCCTTCCCCATACACTGATTTCCCATCTTACTTTCCAGAAAACTGCCAAAGACCAGACAAAACAAGGAATCAGTAAATATCATCAGAGCAGACTTGACCTCATTCTTGGCATTACAGTAAGGCAGGCCTACTGGGTTTGAATTAAATGATAGCTAACGTTAAGCTAGCTGATACATCTCCTAACATTGACTAGCCAGCTAACTGCACTAACATTTCCATTGGGACAAAAAAAAAAAAAAAAACACCCGTCCTGTGGGGAAATTTTGATTTACTTTCCGCTTCTTTGTACAACCCCGATTCCAAAAAAAGTTGGGACAAAGTACAAATTGTAAATAAAAACGGAATGCAAATGATGTGAAAATTTCAAAATTCCATATTTTATTCAGAACAGAACATAGATGACATATCAAATGTTTAAACTGAGAAAATGTATCATTTAAAGAGAAAAATTAGGTGATTTTAAATTTCATGACAACAACACATCTCAAAAAAGTTGGGACAAGGCCATGTTTACCACTGTGAGACATCCCCTTTTCTCTTTACAACAGTCTGTAAACGTCTGGGGACTGAGGAGACAAGTTGCTCAAGTTTAGGGATAGGAATGTTAACCCATTCTTGTCTAATGTAGAATTCTAGTTGCTCAACTGTCTTAGGTCTTTTTTGTCGTATCTTCCGTTTTATGATGCGCCAAATGTTTTCTATGGGTGAAAGATCTGGACTGCAGGCTGGCCAGTTCAGTACCCGGACCCTTCTTCTACGCAGCCATGATGCTGTAATTGATGCAGTATGTGGTTTGGCATTGTCATGTTGGAAAATGCAAGGTCTTCCCCGAAAGAGACGTCGTCTGGATGGGAGCATATGTTGCTCTAGAACCTGGATATACCTTTCAGCATTGATGGTGTCTTTCCAGATGTGTAAGCTGCCCATGCCACACGCACTAATGCAACCCCATACCATCAGAGACGCAGGCTTCTGAACTGAGCGCTGATAACAACTTGGGTCGTCCTTCTCCTCTTTAGTCCGAATGACACGGCGTCCCTGATTTCCATAAAGAACTTCAAATTTTGATTTGTCTGACCACAGAACGGTTTTCCACTTTGCCACAGTCCATTTTAAATGAGCCTTGGCCCAGAGAAGACGTCTGCGCTTCTGGATCATGTTTAGATACGGCTTCTTCTTTGAACTATAGGGTTTTAGCTGGCAACGGCGGATGGCACGGTGAATTGTGTTCACAGATAATGTTCTCTGGAAATATTCCTGAGCCCATTTTGTGATTTCCAATACAGAAGCATGCCTGTATGTGATGCAGTGCCGTCTAAGGGCCCGAAGATCACGGGCACCCAGTATGGTTTTCCGGCCTTGACCCTTACGCACAGAGATTCTTCCAGATTCTCTGAATCTTTTGATGATATTATGCGCTGTAGATGATATGTTCAAACTCTTTGCAATTTTACACTGTCGAACTCCTTTCTGATATTGCTCCACTATTTGTCGGCACAGAATTAGGGGGATTGGTGATCCTCTTCCCATCTTTACTTCTGAGAGCCACTGCCACTCCAAGATGCTCTTTTTATACCCAGTCATGTTAATGACCTATTGCCAATTGACCTAATGAGTTGCAATTTGGTCCTCCAGCTGTTCCTTTTTTGTACCTTTAACTTTTCCAGCCTCTTATTGCCCCTGTCCCAACTTTTTTGAGATGTGTTGCTGTCATGAAATTTCAAATGAGCCAATATTTGGCATGAAATTTCAAAATGTCTCACTTTCGACATTTGATATGTTGTCTATGTTCTATTGTGAATACAATATCAGTTTTTGAGATTTGTAAATTCTTGCATTCCGTTTTTATTTACAATTTGTACTTTGTCCCAACTTTTTTGGAATCGGGGTTGTAAATCATGTCCTTATGTCTGGGGAGGAGCAAATACTGCAAACAATTCATCATCAACCAAGAATACCCCATTAGGCTAAGCTGATTTCATTGTTCAGTTGAATATTAATTTAACGTGGCCTCGGGTTAATTTTGAGGGCAGAAAACAAAAGAATAAGGTTTTAGCAAAAGCTAGACATTGTGAGGTGGCAATGGGGCTGACGTCACCTCCTCCACTTTCCAGCAGCTGCACCAAAATGTCTCCGCTCGCGCTGAGATTCACTCGCGCGCGGTAAGCTAAATTGCGGACTTCAAATCAACCGACAAACATCACGCCTGGAAGAAAATAATGTGTGTTTATATATAGAGACACACGCAGTCAAAAGTTTGCACACCCCTTCTAATTCAAGGTTTATTTGTATTAATTAAAATACACTTCATGTCTTAAAGTAATGATGGCTGTCATTTCTCTTTACTTAGTTGAGCGGTTCTTGACATAATATACTACAGTTGCGGAATAGGCCTATTTACTGTAGGGAACGCCCGGAAAACCCGGAGTGGATTTTCAGTGGTCTGTGTATTCTCTTATCGATCAAATGGAATGGATTCTTTCACGAAGCAATAGAAACGGAGCTGGGTGAACTCATATTTTGTTAAATGTGGGGGGGTCCAAACGAACAATTATGAAATGTGAAGGGGACACGCCCCCTTCACATTCAATGGTGGCGACGCCCATGCTCCAAGGGGCAAACATGATGTTCAAGACCATCGCTACAACAGACATCTGCGTACAGGAAATCTCGTTTCATTCGCACTCTTATTTTCTAAGAACGCACTTAACTAGCAAGCCATATATTTAACAGCTATTCCACAAAATCGAGTCATGCATGAGCTGGCTATAAGCCATGTACGACAAGCTTGAGTGGAATAACTGTTTTATTATAGCCACGTTCACTGGATTTTGAGAAACAGAACATTTTTATTTTTAGCAAATTTGAGAAATAAAAACTTGATACAAAACATCCGACAAAATAGTTTCCGCTTAGAATGTAAACAAACCGGCGAAATGACAGGAGCCATTTCTGAAAAATTGTTTTTATTTCGTCCTCGGTTGGTTCAGCAACACCAGGCCTTTCAATTACATGAAATCTGCGACGGATAACATCATAGGCACCCAAATTTAAAAGGTGCCCAAAATATGCTACCAAAATTCATGTTGATTAAATAAACTTGGCTGCATAAAACCCAATGTTTTGACTTTCTTCTTTAAAAACACTGAAATTAGCGAGAATCAGCATGTATTTCTCGCAATTGACGCGAAATCCGCACCATTCCCATGTTGTTCGGGGTTCTCTGAACTCGCCGTAAGCCTCGCGCAGAGCACGAATTCTCCATCAACGGCGATCAGCACGCCATGATTTCGTGGAGGAGCGAGACTCGCGTACCAATGACCAGAGTGAGATTTCCACATTAGCGCATGCGCCGCCATTTTGTTTTTCTCTCCTCACGGTATATGAGCTGATAGCCTAGTAACAGAGTAGCCAATCAGAGCATACGACTGCTCATATCCAGTGAACGTGAATAGAATAAATATACATAATATTAACTGTGAGCAAGCAAAACATGGAGATTTTACCTGCCCAGTAGGCTAGCTAAATAATTTATCACATGTCCATTCCTGATGCAAGCAAGCTAAATTGCGGACTTCAAATCAACCGACAAACATCACGCCTGGAAGAAAATACTGTGTGTTTATATATAGAGACACACACAGTCAAAAGTTTGCACACCCCTTCTAATTCAAAGTTTTTGTATTAATTAAAATACACTTCATGTCTTAAAGTAATGATGGCTGTCTTTACTTAGTTGAGCGGTTCTTGACATAATATACTACAGTTGCGGAATAGGCCTATTTACTGTATTTTTATTCATTATTTACTATTTGAACGCATTAAGGAGGCAAGAAATTGCATTAATTAACTTTTGACGAGGCACCTGTTAATTGAAAAGCATTCCAGGTGACGACCTCATGAAGCTGGTTAAGATAATGCCGATAGTGTGCAAAGCATCATCAAGGTAAACGCTGGATACTTTGAAGAATCTAAAACATGAAACATATTTTGTTTTTCTGAAACACTTGTGTTTACCACACAACTCCATATCTGTTCTATATGTTCTTCATTAAGTTTGATGTCTTCAGTATTGTCAAAACACAGAAAAACCTATGAATGAGTAGGGGTGTACAAACTTTTGACCGGTACTGCATGTTGTGAAGGTTTAAAAATATTCAGCAGTGCAGCCTGCATCAGTGCTGCTCCATTACTCATTTGCGAAAAATATTGAACCTGCTTTACAAGTACTAACTCTTTACAAACTGCAGGACTTAAAGGGATCCTCCGGTGGATTTCTCCTCAAACTTATTTTAAGTGAAAGTAGTTGCAGATTTCAAAAATCAAACTTTCATTTTCGGAGACTAAATAGTGCTCGAGAAAAATGAATTTTCCTTAAAACGCGGTGGTGACGTATGCGATGACGTCAGGTAGTGGTCGCTTGGAGAAACTCAGCTGTTTATATTCTCTTTACATCGTAGTTCTGCTCGTTTTACAAGTATTTTACTGAATTTATCGGTTTTTAAGGTGGGGTTTACATTAGACCGTATCAGCAGATCATCAGATTAACATTTTTAAAATGATTCGCGTGCACACAGCAACGCCAATACACGGATACGCTCGGCTCCGCAGGCATCCTGCGCTCCAAATCACTCCGCCCTGAACAGCGAGTGCCCTCTGGAGGGTGCGCACTCCGGCCCTGCGCAGCTCACAGAGCGCGCGAGTGAAGCGCACGAGCAGTGATTCGGGACAAATAGCAGGAAGTGAAAGTCCGCGCCGTTTTTCAGCAGTCACGTCACATGACCAACGTGGCATGACCAACGCCAGCGAATCAGGAAGGTGGATGTCAGTGACGTTGTCCAATGACGACGTCAGCTAGAGCTCAGCACTGCGTTTCCTCGTATCTCAATGTTTACACAGCACCGGATCAGATACGTACTGGGTTGAATACGTGGGCCCTGGCGGATTCAAGTTGTTCCGCCTGTGGAGTCGTTTCCCGGCGTTTTAATGTGAACGGACAGTGCATCCGCGACGAAAACGAGACGGATACGGTCTAATGTAAACACCACCTAAATAAAGTATGCCTCATTGTGTAGCATAAACATGCCACAATGATGTTAAAAAGAAAAGCAGAAGCTGGAACTAGACTGGAGTTCCATCGAGAAAATGCAAAGGGTGCTTGCTCAGCTGTGGCAAAGTGTCACCGAGAGAAACTGGATCAGACATGAGCCCTCACGCTGCAAAATCTTTTTTTCTTCCACATGAGCTACAGAAAGTGTGTGTGTGTGTGTGTGTGTGTGTGTGTGTGTGTCTAGTGTAGGGTACAGTAGCTGCGTGCTCTAAAATCAGTTTTAAACCATGCCACATTCTCTGTTCATCTACCCAGCACCAGCTGTAGATCATGTGTAAAAAAAAAAAAATAATAATAATTTTAAAAAAAAGGACTTGAGCACGAAGTGTCCTGTTGCGCTACAAGTTGAGCCATTTTAAACCAAGATTTTAGAGTGCACAGGCACACACACTACGCCGCGCACACATTTTCTGTAGATCATGTGAAAAAAAAAAATTGCAGCATGAGGTCTCGTGTCTGATCAATGACACTTCGGCACACACAAACTTTCTAAATCAGACATGAGACCTCACGTTGCAAAATCTTTTTTTTTTTTCCACATGATCTACAGAAAATATGTGTGCACAGCGTAGTGTGTGCGTGGCGTAGCGTATGTGCCTGCGGACTCTAAAATCTGGGTTTAAAATGGCACGACATGAGGCCATCCTTAAAAAAAAATCCGTTTCCTGTCCACCAGGTGAGCAAAAAAATCTTCAGTCGGGAGGGAGGGATTTTTTTTTATGGATAGATAAGAAATCGCAATGCTGTTTGCTTTTTCTTTCAGGACTTTATTACAAAAGCAGACACATTTAATAAAATATGACGGTTTAATCAACTGAAACTTGTACAAAAACTTTAAGTTAGCATTTTAAATGCTGACTGCAACATTTGCAAAACTTTTACAAAGGTACTTAAAATGTCCGACACGGACTTTTTGTAGTTCTAAATCGAGCGTTAGGCCGAGTTCGGATGAAATGACACTATTAAAATGATCACTGAATGATTTGTTTTTCTGAATCTTTATTATTTTGTTGTTCGCTAGAATACCATTTTGCGATTTCACACTTAAGCAAATGATGAAAACTCCGGATCTCCTTCCTTCATGGTGGCTGCTATTTTTTTTGTGCCGCACGGCGCATGCGCAGAGCTGATTCAGTTCAGAGTGCGCGTGCACTCGGCGGAGGCAGTAGGGTGTCGGAGGGAACAGAAGCAGAGATGACGCTTATTTTGTCTCTGGTAAACCAGTCTTCTCTCGTTCAGTTACGTGCTGGCATCAAAAGACACCGTTGGTTGTAAATGAAACCAAACTGAGTGGTTGGAGTGTATTTTCATACACAAATGGAGAAATGTTCGCTGAGTGTGTAATTGTGTCGCCCCACTGCAGACCGTTGTCGTTGTTAATTCATAGCATGCTCAGCTGTGTGAATGTGTCATGCACCGAAAATAAGAGATTTACAAGCCAGGAACGCCTCATGATGCAATACGCAAGAAAAGAAAAGATTTACTGCCATTTTACTTTGTATTTGAGTAAAGTGAATAAATAAATGGTCTGTGGAAAATACATTTAATCCTGGGAACTGCGTGCACAGGAGTTTATTTTGTGTTTACTCCCCCCCGGCTACTTATTTGTCATGGCTGGCTAGTATGAGCCTGAGTGGAAAGCCCTGGGAATGCGGAAATGTCAAGTTCGATTTTAGATTTACGAACCCGAAAAAAATGTCAAAAAACCGGCGTTAAAAAAAATTTTCAACCGCACAAACGGCACTCACCCGGCCGGTGGACCGGAAACAGAACATTTTTTAATAATGGCCTGACACTTCATGCTCTAAAGTCTTTTTTTTTTTTTTTTTTACATGATCTACAGCTGGTGCTGGGTAAATTAACAGAGAAAGTGGCATGGTTTAAAACTGATTTTAGAGCACGCAGCCACACTACACGAGACACACACTTTCTGTAGCTCATGTGAAAAAAGATTTTGCAGCGTGAGGGCTCATGTCTGATCCAGTTTCTCTCGGTGACACTTTGCCACAGCTGAGCAAGCACCCTTTGCATTTTCTCGATGGAACTCCAGTCTAGTTCCAGCTTCTGCTTTTCTTTTTAACATCATTGTGACATGTTTATGCTACACAATGAGGCATACTTTATTTAAAATACTTGTAAAACGAGCAAAACTACGATGTAAACAGAATATAAACAGCTGAGTTTCTCCAAGCGGCCGCTACCTGACGTCATCGCATACGTCACCACTGCAGGAAGCTCATCTGACATTTTAAAGAAAATTCATTTTTCTCAAATTCATTTTGGTGCCTGAAAATGAAATTTAGATTTTTTTTTTTTTAAATCTGCGACTACTTTTACTGAAAATAAGTTTGAGAATAAATCCGCTGGAGGATCCCTTTTAAAATCTAAGTATTGGAAACTTACGACAGTAATAGGTTTTCTACAGCAACAAATGCAATGACCGAGCAATTCACACAGACCTGATGTGCTCCCTTTATCAGATTATTCTGTATACGTAAATGCAGTCATTCAGCAAACTGGCAGCCTGAGGACAGAGGAGATAAAATGTGTTTATGTAAAGGTCTACTGCAACTGTGCTTTGTCATGATGGTGCAAGGCACTGAGCAGAGAGAGACTCTCCAAAACAGAAACGCCACATTCCTCAGCTCGCTCTATTATTCTCGTTTCCTGCCTGCCACGGCGCTCCCAGCACACAGGAATCAACAAGACAAACACACACATCAACGAAGTGTCAGTGCAGCCCAAGCTCCGGTACACGCAATTGCCTTGGTAAACAGGACGCGTTCTGGCTTCGGCTGTATTGTCAAAACGCAACAAAAAGCGCTGTCTACACGGCAAAGTACAGTCTGCGACATAAAGTGCTGCGGCGACAGACAAAACGCACACCCACAGCACGCTTCGGCTTTCTGGTTTATGCTAATGGAACTGCATTAGCTGGTAATGCACACAAAGTAAACTCCATAAAGAGGTTTTAAGGAGGAGCACAGAACATAATGCGTCAGTCAAAAGAAAATCTTTACAACACATTTTTCACTCAGCAAGCAGTCAGCGATGGGACGGACAAAGGAGTTCTTTACGCCTGCAGATCTGCCAAACCCGAAGAGGTATAACGAGCAGTCCCAGGAAGAAAAACATGTTGCCACCGAAATCAGGACAAAAACGCTTTCACTTCTCATAAACGCATACATGTCGATCAAGGAAAATACTTGGATATACACACCATCAGCTTTAACATTATGACCAATGAGAGGTGGCGTGAATAACATTGATTACCTCATTACAATGGCACCTGCCAAGCGGTGGGATATATCAGGCAGCAAGGAAACAGTCAGTTCTCGAAGTTGATGTGTTGGAAGCAGGAAAAATGGGCAAGTGTAAGGATCTGAGTGACTTTAGGGGTGTTCACACGGCAACTTTTACTCCGGTGTAGCGCCGGGGCTGCCCCGGTAGAGCGTTCACACGGTACAAAGTTATACCAGTGTAGCCCCTGAAAGCTGCTTAAACCGGTACAAATCTAACCCTGCTCGGGAGGTGGTTTAAGAAATTTACTCCGGAGTAAATGCTAGTTTGCGGGGCAGCACCGATATGAAATGGGACGTCTGAACGCTACAGGGGTAGACTCGCTACGCGTGAGGAGAGTTGATTACATACGGGCATTGCATAATTTTGCATCCTGGTATTTTGCGCTTCCAAAATGGCGAATATCAACAGAACTGCGTGTCTTCATCCACGTTGTTTTCCCGGTGCTTGGTGATGCCATGACAACCGTCTACATGGCCATGAATGACACGAAGTCGTCGATTTGTTGCCGAATGAATTGTAGAATGCGTTGTTTTCGTGCTCTCTTGTACTTGCGCAACCTTTCCTTTCTCTCTTTTACCCTTTTACGGTGTCTGATAGACCACAACGTAGAAAGTTTGTCTGGAGAAGTATAAACCATGGTTTTTCGATATATCAATCACAAACAAGGCGGGAAAAGGAAGTACATTTTCATGCATGCGCATATTTCATTTCCGCATTATTACTATCGTATAGCGCGGTCGCAAAAACTGCCGTGTGAACGCAAGTGGGGCTGCACCGGTGCTAACACGCTTCTCTCTAGTAAGCAGGTTTGTGACGTGTGAACGCTCCACAAAATTTACACCGGTGTAAGATAGATCGCAACAAAATACATCGGTGCAGCATCGATGCAAATATGTGCCGTGTGAACACCCCTTTTGACAAGGGCCAGATTGTGATGGCTAGAAGACTGGGTCTGCACATCTCCAAAATGGCACATCTTATGGTGTGTTCCTGGTATGCAGTGGTTAGTTCCTACCAAAAGTGGTCCAAGGAAGGACGACCGGTGAACCGGCGACAGGGCCATGGGTGTCAAAGACTAGCCCATATGGTCCAATCCCACAGAAGAGCTACTGTAGCACAAACTGCTGAAAAAGTTAATGCTGACTGAAACAGAAAGGTGTCGGCATTAAATCACGTGTCTCACGTCCCTCATAGAAACAGTGAAATGTTTCCACATAGCCCATATTTTCACCGAATTTCAAAATCACTACCGTTTAAAATTTATTTGTAAAAAAAAAAAAGTGTCACTTTGTTGTACATGTACTTTTTTTTTTTTTTTGCATCAAAACCTTTCTGCCTTCTCCATTTTGTCCAAGAGCTAACTTCAACCATTTTTCTGTCAGCTGAAATTTCAGTGCATCCCAAATAAATACTGATAACTGATGTTAACCCCACACACACACCTCATATTAGCTACTGAACTGAAACTGTTCTTCGGTTATAGTGACAGAAGGCGAGGCTGCAGCTTCAAGCAAAAAAATAAATAAATAAAACACGCTGAAATGAGAGCACCGGTAAAAATGATAACCAAGTTGGGAGGGAGTGGGGTTTTCAGTGGGTCGGTTAATATGATTAAACCACCTGTCAGTCAGTCAATCGATCAATCATTCTCGAGTCATCTGCTGATTGGCTCATCTGCAGTTTTTATTAGAAGGGAAAAGACGACGATAGTTTTGGTGTATTTTTTTATTTATAACTTGTAGCAGCGTACTCTGGTGTTAAAATGCGGAGTTCCTTTGTAAAATGCATAAAAGGTTGGCAGGTCTGTGCCCGGTCCAGATATAACCGATATTCCTTTTCCACTGTGGCAGCGAGGCTGTGGTCGCGCTTCGGATGTGAATTGTCAGGTGAATTGTGAGTTGTCAGGTTGAACCAGTTACACCAGTGTCTATTTACTGGCTGTCTATTAACGTGTCTGTGTTCTTCGATAGCCAGTAACAAGAGCAAGATCAAGAGAGCAGGATCGAGAGAGAGAGAGAGAGAGAGAGAACGAAAACAGGAGAGAGAAAGCAGGATCGAGAGAGAGAGAGCACAAGAGCAGGATCGAGAGAGCAGGATCGTCAGAGAGTACAAAAACAGGAGAGAGAAAGCAAGAGCAGGATCGAGAGAGAGAAAGAGAAAGCAAGAGCAGGATCGAGAAAAAGAAAGCAAGAGCAGGATCGAGAGAGAGTACGAAAACAGGAGAGAGAAAGCAAGAGCAGGATCGAGAGAGAGAGAGGGCACAAGAGCAGGATCGAGAGAGAGAAAGAGAGAGTATCAAAACAGGAAAGAGAAAGCAAGAGCAGGATCAGGAGAGAGGGCACAAGAGCAGGAGAGTACGAAAACAGGAGAGAGAAAGCAAGAGCAGGATCAAGAGAGAGAAAGCAAGAGCAGGATCGAGAGAGAGAAAGCAAGAGCAGGATCGAGAGAGAGAGAGAGAGAGAGAAAGCGAGAGCAGGATCGAGAGAGAGAGAGAAAGCGAGAGCAGGATCGAGAGAGAGCGAAAGCGAGAGCAGGATCGAGAAAGAGAAAAAGCGAGAGCAGGATCGAGAGAGAGAAAGCGAGAGCAGGATAGAGAGAGAAAGAGAAAGCAAGAGCAGGATCGAGAGAGAGAGAAAGCGAGAGCAGGATCGAGAGAGAGAGAGAAAGCGAGAGCAGGATCGAGAAAGAAAGCGAGAGCAGGATCGAGAAAGAAAGCTGTGTAGCTGTGTTCCCCAAAGCGTGTGGGTCTGTATGCATGTGTGTCTATTTATTTATTTTTTTCGCTGAAAAGTGAGCGTCAAAAATAAAGTGCACCTTGAATTGTAGCGTCTGTCTCCAGTTCCTCATTTCCCAAAGTCATTACATCTACCAAGGCAGTTTGAGGGTCAGTTCAGACTTGGCACCTCGTCACAAACTAGTTCTTTGCATTTCAATAGTTGGCTCTCGGCCAGGGAAACTGCTTCGAGAGAGAGTGACCAACACTTTGCTGGTCTAGAAACAAGGGGCAGGGGGCGGGATTATCCTGACCAACTAAAATTGAATAAATAAAAGCTTGCCGTTGAATAAATAAAAGCCTGCAGGGAAAGCAAAGACATATCCAGATGTATACAGTAATGTAAACGATGTGGCTCTCCAGCTCATGGAAAAGCTAACCGGTTCTTTGAAGGTTCAAAAGTTGAATCGCTGTCGAACCAATACGAGCACCAGCCCAGAACTAGCACCTAGTTGATGGAAAGGAGGTATGAGACGGCCTTTGAAAGACCCAATAAACTGAACCACCTCGAATAAGACGTTAGGTGAAGTTACACAAAGCAGACAGGACACGCTCTTTAGACTCGGGCTGTTCGGATACATAAACGCGATGACCCAGCAAAACTGACTGCAAAGAAAACGTCCAGGAATTGTCAAGACCAAAAGTAAGTAAATAAATACGTCAATTCACACAAAAACATCCCATGACTTGTTTATTTTTGCTTGCATGAAAGCAAAACATCAACTTCAGAGAAATCCACTTCAATCACACACACACACTTTCCATTTGCTGCAAATGTTTTAAAATCTTCATCGACATAATTGTCGGGCTTTCAGCTAGGGGTGTGCAAAAATATCGATACGGCGATATATCGCGATACTTTGTCGTCTGATTCAATATCGATACTCAAAATTTGAATATCGATATTTTTTCAAATAATAAATCATGTTTCAGACGGGTTGTAAATCCAGTACGACTTCCGCTCCGCGAGGTGTCGCTGTGCCGCTCCCTCACTGCAAGGCACTCTTCATCTTCTCTTTTTTCCCCGGCGGTTGCAGTGAGGAAAAAAAAACAAGCAAGCATGGCTGTTAACGTAAACCTAGAGACGCCGCCGAACTTTAAGGCAGATGTTTGGAGGCACTTTGGATTCCAAAGGAAAGGAGAAAAAAAACAGTGAGCCGGTGTTCTGTAAAGTTATCCTACCTCTTGGATTTGTCCTACCAAGCCTACTGCGCATGCGCGAAATCCAGGAGGGTAGGAAAATTCAACAGTAGTTTTGTCCTACCGATCAGCTGGGCTGATAGAAAATCGGTGAGTATTTCACGCATTTGCCGATTTTTATGTTTTGTGCGTACTGGTCGAGTCTTTGGCCGAGTCGAATAATTTGTAATGCCTTGTTTTGAATAATAAACCGGTCTGTATGAGAACTTGCTAATTCATGTGTTCTGCGCATGCGCAGTAGGCTTCGCGCATGCGCAGTAGGAGACTAAGATGCCCACTGCACTTTTCAGTGTGTTTCAGACAGTGTGTTGTTCCTGCAAAATAAGCACAAGTTAAATGTTCTCCGGTATATGTTCTCAAGTTTACAAAGAACAAATTGATATTAGTGTTAGCACTGAAATGTATGTGCAGTCTGCAGTGCAAGTTTTAAGTTTTCATAAAACGATTTGATTCTGCTTGTTAAGCAGCACTGATGTGTCCATGCTTACAGAAAAGCTGAGAATACTAGCACAGAAATGGGAATTTTCTGTATGTTGTAGTGAAGCAACTCTCGGTTTTGCCAGCAGTGGAATAGAGACAAATATATGTCTGGCAACAGTGTCTAGTTATTAGGGCTGTAACGATATGCTTATCGAAATCGAAATCACGATACGCAGAGCCACGATCCGTATCGCGATACAAGAAGGCAGAATCGCGGTACACCCTTTCAAACTTCTCCTCAGCCCAAAAACAGAGGCACTTCCAAACTTCAATTTACAGTGGTGCTTGAAAGTTTGTGAACCCTTTAGAATTTTCTATATTTCTGCATAAATATGACCTAAAACATCATCAGATTTTCACACAAGTCCTAAAAGTAGATAAAGAGAACCCAGTTAAACAAATGAGACAAAAATATTGTACTTGGTCATTTATTTATTGACGGAAATGATCCAATATTACATATCTGTGAGTGGCAAAAGTATGTGAACCTCTAGGATTAGCAGTTAATTTGAAGGTGAAATTAGAGTCAGGTGTTTTCAATCATTGGGATGACAATCAGGTGTGAGTGGGCACCCTGTTTTATTTAAAGAACAGGGATCTATCAAAGTCTGATCTTCACAACACGTGTTTGTGGAAGTGTATCATGGCACGAACAAAGGAGATTTCTGAGGACCTCAGAAAAAGCGTTGTTGATGCTCATCAGGCTGGAAAAGGTTACAAAACCATCTCTAAAGAGTTTGGACTCCATCAATCCACAGTCAGACAGATTGTGTACAAATGGAGGAAATTCAAGACCATTGTTACCCTCCCCAGAAGTGGTTGACCAACAAAGATCACTCCAAGAGCAAGGCGTGTAATAGTCGGCGAGGTCACAAAGGACCCCAGGGTAACTTCTAAGCAACTGAAGGCCTCTCTCACATTGGCTAATGTTAATGTTCATGAGTCCACCATCAGGAGAACACTGAACAACAATGGTGTGCATGGCAGGGTTGGAAGGAGAAAGCCACGGCTCTCCAAAAAGAACATTGCTGCTCATCTGCAGTTTGTTAAAGATCACATGGACAAGCCAGAAGGCTACTGGAAAAATGTTTTGTGGACAGATGAGACCAAAATAGAACTTTTTGGTTTAAATGAGAAGCGTTACGTTTGGAGAAAGGAAAACACTGCATTCCAGCATAAGAACCTTATCCCATCTGTGAAACATGGTGGTGGTAGTATCATGGTTTGGGCCTGTTTTGCTGCATCTGGGCCAGGACGGCTTGCTGTCATTGATGGAACAATGAATTCTGAATTATACCAGCGAATTCTAAAGGAAAATGTCAGGACATCTGTCCATGAACTGAATCTCAAGAGAAGGTGGATCATGCAGCAAGACAACAACCCTAAGCACACAAGTCGTTCTACCAAAGAATGGTTAAAGAAGAATAAAGTGAATGTTTTGGAATGGCCAAGTCAAAGTCCTGACCTTAATCCAATAGAAATGTTGTGGAAGGAGCTGAAGCGAGCAGTTCATGTGAGGAAACCCACCAACATCCCAGAGTTGAAGCTGTTCTGTATGGAGGAATGGGCTAAAATTCCTCCAAGCCGGTGTGCAGGACTGATCAGCAGTTACCGCAAACGTTTAGTTGCAGTTATTGCTGCACAAGGGGGTCACACCAGATACTGAAAGCAAAGGTTCACATACTTTTGCCACTCACAGATATGCAATATTGGCTAATTTTCCTCAATAAATAAATGACCAAGTATAATATTTTTGTCTCATTTGTTTAACTGGGTTCTCTTTATCTACTTTTAGGACTTGTGTGAAAATCTGATGATGTTTTAGGTCATATTTATGCAGAAATATAGAAAATTCTAAAGGGTTCACAAACTTTCAAGCACCACTGTATGAATTCTTTACGTTTTATTTAAATTACATTTTAAACTTACTTAAATTACTTTTATTTTTTTATATCTATTAGTAAGTCGTTTTTTCGCTGACCTGCGACAATCTTCTGCGAGTCACGCAACGTCCACACTCGCCACTGGCAGAGCATTCATTTCTTTTAAGCGGTCGCCATTCTGGTTGCGACGCGGGGAGCGAATCTGTAAACAAGCAGCTCATTGGCTGGCTAGGTGTGCCACAAGCCAATCACAATCACTTGACCGGAAAGGCATGCAGTGTTGCCAGATTGGGCAGGTTTAGGTGCTTTTTGGCTGGTTTTGAACATATGTTGGGGTGGAAAACGTTAGCAATATCTGGCAACACTGAAGGCATGTCTGCTTGGGCGGAAGCCTTCTGCGGCAGTTACATTTTGACACGCGAGCAATGTTTCACCATAAAAATTCCGTAATTTCCATCTGTTTTCTGCGATCACAGAAAATCATTGGCCCTATGAGAGTGAGACAGTGAGAGAGCCACCCCCCCCCAAAAAAAAAAATCTTAACGGATTTACACGATTTGGAAAAATGACTTTTTCAGAACCGAAAAAACAGAGCTTCCGGCTCAACAGTATTATTTTGAGAAATAAAACAATCTTTGGATATACATTTGTTCATTTTTGCATACATATTACTCATTCTCTGCAGTGGTCTGAATTATTTGTTATGAAATAGTTAATGTAAGTAAGTAAATGTTAATAAGTCAAATTTACTACTTCAAAAAAACATTTTTTTAAAAATCGTGGGCGTATCGAATCGTGGGTCAAAAATCACGATACGAATCGAATCGTGAGTTGGGTGTATCGTTACAGCCCTAGTAGTTATGTATGTGAAATGTAATTTTACAGTGGTCAATAAATTCTGATTTTCTTCAGTGACACAGATATCGTGATGTGGTTGAAATTTCTTGCAATATATCGATTATCGCAGAATCGCTGTACCGTGATATTATCGTTATCGTGGGCAAAATATCGCCATAGTATCGTATCGTGAGGTATCTGGTGATGCCCAGCCCTACTTTCAGCAGAAAAGTGTTCATGCAGCATGCTACTGATACTCCGCAGCGCCACCAACACGGGGACACAATCAACAGGTGTGAGTTCTACAGTACTTCAGGGTTCTGGGACTGAAAGTTGAAGATATGTTGGGCCAGATGTCCCGAACTTGAAGGTCTTAAGAGGGGAGGAACAGTAGAACCACGTTTGAAGCGCGTATGAGTCATCCCAGTCAGGAAGAGGGATTGTCATAGCCAAATAACCTTTAAATGCCATTTCAAAACAGTGGCGTTGAGAAGCAATGGCTGGCGATCATGTCAGTCTTCAAACACACCAGTGTGCGTGACTCATGTGGTCACGTGACCTCCTGTTACATCAAAAGAAACCTGAAACAGCATCACTGATGCACTTCCTGCTTGGCTGTATTTCGAGACTCCATGCAACTGTTTTGTTCAATAAATACCCAGTGCTCTCCACGGGCGCTTTTAAAGTGGCGCACTGCCACGTTATAATTCTGGCCTGCCGCCCTTCCCTTGGCCAAAAAAGAAAAAGTAACTTCATCAGTATACACCAAATAAATCGTCAAGTATTGGCTTTATTATAATTTTGTAACTAACAGGCAGAAGGCCATTAAACGAATGCTTACGGGGCTGCCTGAAGTGGCCACGCGATTGCAATAGAAAGCCATCCGGCCGGCTGCGTACAGATTGTGACCCAGAGCTGTGCAGATTGAGGTCTATCCCTGCGTTACGCTACACCGCACCACGTTACACTACACTGACACATAGTAACGCTGGAAGCTGCAGCTAGCCAGCAGCTAAATAACTCTGCGGGTGTTTTGTAGCGTGATTGCGCAACGGTTACGCTTATCTATCGCCTTTTCTGACCATACGCAGTTACAGTAATCGTATAACACCACACACACACGTTAAGTTCAGGTCTTTTATTTTACGTATCTGTGATTGTGTAGGCGAGAGCTGCATTCTCCCGTTGCTTCCCTGTGGTCGTTTACTGCAGGACTTCCGGGTTCCTGAGTCAAAGGACCCGAACTACGGAGGCCGGGGTGGCTTTGTAGTGCCAGTCTCGGGCGCGCGCACCAGCTCGTGCATGGAATGGAGTGGTTTCACCCAATTAACATGAATTATGTGGATTGTAAAAAAAAAAAAAATTATGCTTTATTGTAATTGGGTATTTTGTTTATGCATGGAAGTTCATTTATTTTTCACACACAGAAAAAAAATATAATTAATTCAGGGATGCGCGACAGGCGCATCAGTCTCAACTGAAATGTCAAATGAGTCTCACGTCAACAATAAAGAGATGTACAGTAAGAATGTGTTCATTTTTTTTGTCAAATGATTTTAACAATGATTTCGCCTTTCCTATCCATTTATTAGCCAGTTTCACTGTCAAAAAAGCCCAAAGTCCGTCAGCTTCAGGGGGGCTTCGTCCCCCGACCCCCTACCAGGGCTCCGTCCCTGGACCCTAGGCGGCCCCCAAACCCCCGCCCACCACCTTTTATTTTTGAAAAGTGGAGAACACTGAATACCAGTTCTGTGTTATTTATACGTAGGGAGCAAAGGCTATTTGCTAAATCTTTCTTGGAGAAATGATGTCTGATGAAAACAGTTTGTTTGTTTTTTTAAATGCTAAACAGGAGATTACAGTATTACATACTCGGAAGGATGTTCCTTGCGAGTCAGAATACATTAACAGGCTGATGGTTTAGATGGAAACTGCAGCATGGGCTCCACTTGCATCCCGTAACCCTGGAAACATGAATCTACGGAGATTTGCTACAGCACAGGGCAGCCATGGCCTGAAGGTTAGAAAAGCAAGCCCAAAGGGTCGCCGGTTCAATTCCTGGGACCCCGAGGGGAGTTGAGTGAATGAACAGCACTTTCCCCTCCCTCTTCTATCGAGGGAGGCACTGTAGCATAGCTGCCCACTGCTCTGGGCATGTGCGTGTGCTGTCACTGCTCACTTGCATGTGTTCGTTGCTTCAGATGGGTTACATCCTGAGGAGGAATTTCGCTGTGCTTGAGTTTACACATGACAAAATTTCTTCTTCTTCTACATGTGTCATAAAAAGAGGACAAGCACATTCTACAGAAATTAAATATCAGAAATCATTGTATGAACAGGGTTTGTTCATTTCTTCAAAATAGCACAGCAATGCTAGCCTGGCAAGCCAGACTAAATGTGAATATTTAGTCTGGCCTCGATCCGTAGACATTTCCGAAGCAGGTGGGAGGAACAACCCGCTGTCTTTCAAACTGTCTCTGTGCGTATAGGCCAACGCTCTGACCAATCAGCGCAACAGTGACTGTGACGTAGTCAGAGCGACAGAAAGCAGTGGGGGAGGCCTTGAAATAAATAATTTTTCAAAATGCGTATTAATTAATAAACAGGTTCTAGATATTAAGAAGTTTGGAGATAATGACCACAAGTTTGGAGTCTGGACCACATACACTCATTTTTTTTCCAAGTGTTTTTCAAGTGTTTGCTTAAACTGTTTTTGAGAGTTTTTATTTAGTGGTGTTTGGTGAAATAATTTCCCTTAAATTTAAAATAACAGGAAAATAAGAAACAATCAAAAAGTAATGTTTCAAAGCTGTTTATTAATTCTTCGTACTGCACAAACTAGCCCATCCTTTTGGCTACGAGCGGAGCCAGCTGGTAGATCAGACTTTTGCCATAGCCGGTCGGCAAAACAGCGAAAACGTCCTTCTTGAAAAGGAATGAGCGGAGAGCCTCTTCCTGCTCATGTTTCAACGAAAACTCCAAGTCTAATTCTTCTAAAACTGATTCCAAAGCGGAGTCAAACGCGCGCTGTTCACTAGCCGTAGCCATCTTTCCTGCTGCGCTTTCTCCAGCGTCGCGCAGCTTTGTCGTCACTCCTGCAAAAGCCCGCCCAAAGAATCCAAACAAAAACCTTATGTTGTGATTGGCGGGCACGATTTGATGCCCGGGGTGTTTTTGTTTATATGGTGCGAGGCTAGACCCATTCGTAGGCAAAAATATTTTTGGCCGCTAGGCGGGTGGGTCTAGTTTACTAGGCTACAGCAATGCGCAAGGGCTAGCAGGTTCATGCTTCAACGCTGAAATCATTCAAACATGACCGAGCTTCTGCCACAGCTCAAATATGGCCTTCTGAGTCAGTGTGTGATCATAACCCTGAACAGTGTCAACGTTCAACAAACATTTCTGGGAAAGTTGACCCCTGGTACCATTCCAGAGTCCCTGGAAAAATTTACCTGCGTGACGCAGATTTTCAAAGAGATTCTGCCGCAGTTCAAGCTGATGATTTAAAGAGATGGGCAGAATACATTTTTGCCTCATAAGCTGTTTAAATAAGCGAGTGAGCTCATGTGTAATAATGCTGGCTGGCTTTATTTTTATGGATAGAGAGCTGCATTTCTTTATGTATGGAATGACACACAACGGGCAATGTTGCGGGTACTCCTGAGGAAATTAGATCGGGTTCCTCTCATACCACAGCAACAGGGTGAAGATCGCAATTTTTAAATGTATTAATGAACAACACATTGCACTTTATTAACAGTCCGTAGTTACAGTTAAATGTTACGAATATCCAAGTAGCACACTACAGTAGACCCCCGCCTATTCGCGGTTCAGCATTCGCGAATTCACATATTCGCGGGATTTTATATAGAACATATCTCCTATACATTCGCGGAAATCTCAGCGATTTGCGGTCATTTGCGGCGAACATATCGAACGTTTACGCACTGCTACATTCTCGGAGCCGAATGCTCGCTCGCTATTGGCTGAAGTTTGAACGGCGGGCTGCTGCTCATTGACTGATACGAATGAGCGCATTGTACAGTACAGTCTCGCGGTTCCCGTAGTTCAGACTTGTTCACGTGTTGTGCGTTCTTGGTATTTTTGAATAATTTTTACGCCCTACAATGGCTCCTAAACACTCTCCATCTTGTAAGGCTCCTGCCAAGGAACCTAAGCGCCAGAAGAAGGTAATGACGCTGCAGGAGAAGGTAGGACTTCTCGATATGCTAAAGGAAGGGAAGAGTTTTGCGGCAGTGGCTCGTCACTACAGCATCAACGAGAGTACCGTGCGCTACACAAAGAGCAGTTTTATGGGGGGGGGGGGGGGGGGGGGGTTACAAGTATTCGCGATTTTGGCTTATTCGCGGCCATGTTCGGTCCCTAACCCCCGCGAATACTGAGGGCTTACTGTAGTTCCTTTTATTATATCCAGCTTATATAGCAGCTATAAACAGTCATTCCCTCTCCAGCACCTCTGAGGGTAGGGGAGGGGAGAGAAGGAGAAGATAAGGAGAGGAGAAGGGAAGAGAAAAAAAAGGGAAAAGAGAAAGCAAAAAGAAGGAGAAAGAGAAAGCGAAAAGAAGGAGAAAGAAGGGGAAGAGAAAGGAATGAGAGAGAAAAGAATGGAAGGAGGAAGAGAAGAGAAGGGGAGAGAAAGAGAAGATAAGAGGAGAGAAGGAGAAAGAAGAGGAGAAGAGAAAGGAGGAGAAGGACAAAGAGAAGAACAAAGAAGAGAAAGAAAAGGAGAAGATAAAGGACAAAGAAGAGAAAGAGAAGAGAAGGACAAAGAAGACAAAGAAGGACAAATAAGAGAAGGACAAAGAGAAGGACAAAGAGGAGAAGGAGAAAAAGAGAAAGACAAAAGGGGTGTTCACACGGCACATATTTGCATCGATGCTGCACCGATGTATTTTGTTGCGATCTATCTTACACCGGTGTAAATTTTGTGGAGCGTTCACACGTCACAAACCCGCTTACTAGAGAGAAGCGTGTTAGCACCGGTGCAGCCCCACTTGCGTTCACACGGCAGTTTTTGCGACCGTGCTATACGATAGTAATAATGCGGAAATGAAATATGCGCACGCGTGAAAATGTACTTCCTTTTCCCGGTTGTCACGGCATCACCAAGCGCCGGGAAAACAACGTGGACGAAGACACCAGTGTTGCCAGATACTGCTGACGTTTTCCAGCCTAAAATAATGTTCAAATCCGCCAAAATGCACTTAAAACCGCCCAATCTGGCAACACTGGAAGACACGCAGTTCTGTTGTTGATATTCGCCATTTTGGAAGCGCAAAATACCAGGATGCAAATTATGCAATGCCCGTATGTAATCAGCTCTCCTCACGCGTAGCGAGTCTACCCCTAGCGTTCAGACGGCCCATTTTATATCGGTGCTGCCCCGCAAACTAGCATTTACTCCGGAGTAAATTTCTTAAACCACCTCCCGAGCAGGGTTAGATTTGCACCGGTTTAAGCAGCTTTCAGGGGCGACACCGGGATAACTTTGTACCGTGTGAACGCTCTACCGGGGCAGCCCCGGTGCTACACCGGCGTAAAAGTTGCCGTGTGAACACCCCTAAAGAAGAGAGAGAAGGACAAAGAAGGAGAAGAGAGAAAAGTCTCTCCAAATTGTGAAAAACAATCAAAATCAATCAATCAATGTGACAAAAGCACCAAGAATCCTTCCACAAATGTCTCCGACCGAAAAGCTGGACCTACTGGTATAGCTGTTACAGTCAGTGAACTGGTTCACAGAACCCAGCAGTGATGACTGTAAAGTACATTATAATCAGCAGGTGACTGAACACAGAGGCCCCAGGATTAGAAAAACTTACAATTATACACAGTGTAGATCACGAGTGACATCCAGTAACAAAATAAAAGTCCCTTATTATATTAATGGCATTTAGCAAACACTCTTATCCAGAGTGACGTACAACACACCCACAGCAGCCTGGGGAGCAGTTGGGGGCTCGGTGCCTCGCTCAAGTACTACGTTCACACTGCAGGCTGAGGTGACTCAAATCTGATTTTTTTCGCCCATATGTGACCTGTATCCGATCTTTTATTGACAATATGAACGACACCGATCCGATTTTTTCAAATCCGACCCAGGCCGTTTGGATATGTGGTGCTAATTCCGATTCCTATCCGCTCTTTTCCTATGCGACTTCAGTCTGAACCGCCAGGTCGCATTCATCCGACTTACACGTCATCAACAAGCCACAAACATCACTATTCTGTGCTGAAGTAGGCGGCGGGTCTCTCAAAAAAAGTTACAACAACATGGCGCACAGAGGTTGCAGTCACTACCCCGCAGAACGCCCGAGCCAAAACCCTTGCCCTCTTCCTTCTCAACCTCCTCCTTAACATCAGGCTATTGTGCATGTTCTGGCTCCGTCGCAACAACAACTGCATCATCGCCAGGTACTCCATGCTGGCTACTGTCATACACAGGAAACTTTAGGTTACTTCCGTAAACGCTGGTCATGCTCACTGCGTGTGACGTCGTCGTATCCTGCAGTGCGCATGCGGAACACTTTTAGGTCGCTTTTCGTTCATACTGAGGATCACATACAAGTCGCATATATTTGTTAATGCGAACGACCTCACAAAAAAATCGGATTTCACAAAAAAAATCGGAATTGAGCATTAAGCCTTGCAGTGTGAACGTAGCGAAGGGCACGTCAGCTATTCCTGCTGGTCCAAGGAATCAAACCGGCGACCTTTTGGCCCCAAAGCTGCTTCTCTAATCTTTCAGCCATGGCTTACTCTGGCTCAACAGTTGTTCCTTTATTATGTTAAAAGTAACGGTTATGAGCAAATTTATGAGCCAAGTTGTTTAAAAACTGACTGTACAGTTCTCAAGCACTTCAATCATCTCCAAATTGGATCCCTGTAAATCAGAGTTCATAAAATGTATAACAGGACGCGCGCGTACACACACACACACACACATGCAGCGCAGCAGTAAAAACGCATCAAGAGTGAGAGATCCCTGAGAGGGAATCCTGTCAGACCGAGTTTGAATTATTCTTCCTGGACCACATGTGCTGAAGCCTGTTTACCCAGTCAGTCAGTCAGTCAGTCAGTCAGTCACACACCTGCTGATTAAGAGCCCGCACGGACAGTGAGCTGAATAAAAACGAGCAGCTCATGGAAACGGCCAGTCATCAGCTGCTTTCGGACTTGTTTTGGACTTGAAGCCCGCCACATGCAACAGAACGCACGTTTGACCATGTACACTGGGAAAATTCTCACTTTGGTAGAAAACCCTGAGAGACAAGGTTTTTCCAAGACTGGATGACAAGTCAGTGCTGGAGCTCACGTGGTCCTGTGCACCTCCGTTTCATTTATGATTTCAACAAGGGCAGATGGAAGAAGTTGATGAAGAGTCTGCTGTAAATAGTGACTGTGTTCGGGATAAAATTTTAAGGTGACTATTCTCCGTTTGCGCATGACGTGACGTCATAGCTAATTATGCATGAGGCTTTGAACCGGAAGTGGGCCATGTTGGAGGATATACACAAACACACGTCGCACACGTTTACTATAGAGATCTTGCAGTCACGTGACCGGAAAGTACACAGCCGCCATCTTGTCGGTAAAAAACACCGCTGAATACTGCTGCACTCGTGTACAGAATGGATCAATTTCAACCGACGGACTACACGGCTCATTTTTCTAATGAACAGATAACTAGATATATGTCTAAAATAAACGATCTACAGATTAGTGACCCTTATGGCTTACCGGACGGAGTTTTCACGACCATGTCAGTGGATGTTGAACTGCCAGCGGAATACCCGGACGTGTATAATTACCTCATTAACTTTCCCTCGCTGTTCAGTGGTGAAGCGCTGCGTGCTTATAAATCTCTAGACAGTTTTCTTTACAGAAATTCAGGATTTGTCAGCCCCCCCTAAGATGTGGCATCTTGTAAAGAAGAAAATAATCCTCATTGGATGGGTAAGTCACTTAAGTATTACTAGTATTGCACTGACCAGCTGATTATAGAATAGAATAAGGTAATTCCAGCTGTAATTCCAAATCGTCCGTTTTGTTTACCATGGATCTGGCGTTGGAGAGGTAGAGGCTTAGCAGTGGAGGTTTGAGTAGCTGTTTTCTGAGCTTAGTCAACAGGCCGGCTCTACAGCCTCACTTTTGCTTCCACTCCTGGCGCCGCCTCCTTCGCTTTGCTTCCGATAACAATCCACAGAGACCCCGCTGGTCTCGCTATCTCGTCCGGAATGTTTTTTTTTTTTTTCTCGTCCGGAATGTTGTGCATACGATGGACATCGCTACAAACCGTCATTTTCTGCTGGAAACCAATGTCCAGTAAGTCCATACGGTTGTAGTGGATATTGAAGTCCGATACAGATGAACAACACGCAAAAATACACACAAAAAACATAAACGTGCACAGGTAGGGAGAGCTTGTAGCCGCAGCCGTTGTAGTAGAATTGTATATAGTTGGGTTTTCCAGAAGAAAAGGTAGAAGTAGAAGGGTGGAAATATGGCGTTTGACCGACAAGATGGCGTCTGTCACAATCTGGATCGGCTGTGACGTCACATGCAAGTGCGCCATTGAGGATATGCTAGAGAGGTTTGTTAAGGCCAATTTATGCTGACAACCCAGTCCTCGCAGACGGCGTTGCAGATAGCGTCTGCGTAGCCCCCCCACCTTCGCAGACGCTCTGCGCGCACCTCCCAAAAATTGTGACCACCGCAGAAGCCTCGCAGACAGCGTCGCAAACAAGAGGGCTCTGATTGGTCCAGTCTACATCCGCCGTACACGCACTTCCGCTTCCCTACTTTCCCGGTTTGGTTTGTTTTCACGACCGCCATTTTTAAAAACACGAGCGAAGATGGAGCAGCACGAAGAGCGGTTGATCGAGGAAGTGAGGAAGTACGTACATCTATACGTTTCCAGTTCTAGTCATTATAAGTAACCGGAGGATAAACACTCCACTAACCACACCCACCAACTACTCCTAGCGATTTCGCGACTTTGCGCCCCCTTGCGTTGTGGCGGTGAATAACATCGCGCACGCCTATTACTCCCCGCTCAACGATAAATTACAACTGTCTGCGAAAAGCTATCTGCGAAAGCCTTGTCGCAAGAGCATGCAGAGGCCTTTACTCTCAAGAATTCCTTTTGTTTCTCCGCTATGCCGACTCTTTGTGCTGTAACTGGATGCGAGCGCAACTCTATTCGAGACAAGGGGACTCAAGTTCTTTAGACTTCCAGCAATTATAAATAATCAAGCAGAAAAAACAAGAGTTGTCATCCACGTCAATGGCTGTCCAACATAAACCGGGCTGACCTAAGCGATGATGAAGCAAAAACCACACGAGTCTGCAGTGAACATTTTATCAATGGTAAGTGCTACCATAAGCGAACTAGTTATGAATGAAAAACCCCAATATAATAAGAAATACTGGATCGTTTAATAGCCTGGCTGTGCAGAAAATCGCCAGTGTCAAAGATGACAAAGCCGCAATCATCAAATATGTGATCCGACAACCAAAGGCTTCGACGATTATTTCATTTTAAAAAGAGCTGGATATAATTTTTGACGCTGCTTTTATTTTGCTTTTTCTTTCCATTAAGGAAACCAGCTGCAGTGTTCTCCACTTTTTAAAAATAAAAGGTGGTGGGCGGGGGTTTGGGGGCCCCCAACAGGGTCCAGGGACGGAGCCCTGGTAGGGGGTCGGAGGACGAAGCCCCCCTGAAGCTGACGGACTTCGGGCTTTTTTGACAGTGAAAATGGCTAATAAATGGATAGGAAATGCGAAATCATTGTTAAAATCATTTGACAAAAAAAAATGAACACATTCTTACTGTACATCTCTTTATTGTTGACGTGAGACTCATTTGACATTTCAGTTGAGACTGATGCGCCTGTCGCGCATCCCTGAATTAATTATATTTTTTTCTGTGTGTGAAAAATAAATGAACTTCCATGCATAAGCACAATACCCAATTACAATAAAGCATAATTTTTTTTTTTTTTACAATCCACATAATTAATGTTAATTGGGTGAAACCACTCCATTCCATGCACGAGCTGGTGCGCGCGCCCGAGACTGACACTACAAAGCCACCCCGGCCTCCGTAGTTCGGGTCCTTTGACTCAGGAACCCGGAAGTCCTGCAGTAAACGACCACAGGGAAGCAACGGGAGAATGCAGCTCTCGCCTACACAATCACAGATACGTAAAATAAAAGACCTGAACTTAACGTGTGTGTGTGGTGTTATACGATTACTGTAACTGCGTATGGTCAGAAAAGACGATAGATAAGCGTAACCGTTGCGTAATAACGCTACAAAACACCCGCAGAGTTATTTAGCTGCTGGCTAGCTGCAGCTTCCAGCGTTACTATGTGTCAGTGTAGTGTAACGTGGTGCGGTGTAGCGTAACGCAGGGATAGACCTCAATCTGCACAGCTCTGGGTCACAATCTGTACGCAGCCGGCCGGATGGCTTTCTATTGCAATCGCGTGGCCACTTCAGGCAGCCCCGTAAGCATTCGTTTAATGGCCTTCTGCCTGCTAGTTACAAAATTATAATAAAGCCAATACTTGACGATTTATTTGGTGTATACTGATGAAGTTACTTTTTCTTTTTTGGCCAAGGGAAGGGCGGCGGGCCAGAATTATAACGTGGCAGTGCGCCACTTTAAAAGCGCCCGTGGAGAACACTGCAGCTGATCTCTACAATTTTACAGATCCAGACTGGGCTCCAACACAAAATACAGGCCACGAGAAAATAAAAAAAAAAAAAAAAAGGTACTAAAGTAGTAGCTCAAAATGCCAGGCTTACAGAGTGCAGAAAGAAACGCAAAATTATTGAAGAATCTTCCCAAACGATCACAGAGTCAATCGAACAAGATTTATGTCAATCCACTACCTCAGATACTGCAGCCTCCTCGCCCGGTCAGTGCTCTTTTATAACTAAACTTATATGTTATATAGTGTGTTAGATACTAGGGCTGTAACGATACACCCAACTCACGATTCGATTCGTATCGCGATTTTTGACCCATGATTCGATACACCCACGATTTTTTTTTAAATGTATTTTTAAAGTAGCAAATTTGACTTATTAACATTTACTTACTTACATTAACTATTTAATAACAATTCAGACCACTGCAGAGAATGAGTAATATGTATGCAAAAATGAACAAATGTATATCCAAAGATTGTTTTATTTCTCAAAATAATACTGTTGAGCCGGAAGCTCTGTTTTTTTCGGTTCTGAAAAAGTCATTTTTCCAAATCGTGTAAATCCGTTAAGATTTTTTTTTGGGGGGGGGCTCTCTCACTGTCTCACTCTCATAGGGCCAATGATTTTCTGTGATCGCGGAAAACAGATGGAAATTACGGAATTTTTATGGTGAAACATTGCTCGCGTGTCAAAATGTAACTGCCGCAGAAGGCTTCCGCCCAAGCAGACATGCCTTCAGTGTTGCCAGATATTGCTAACGTTTTCCACCCCAAAATATGTTCAAAACCAGCCAAAAAGCACCTAAACCTGCCCAATCTGGCAACACTGCATGCCTTTCCGGTCAAGTGATTGTGATTGGCTTGTGGCACACCTAGCCAGCCAATGAGCTGCTTGTTTACAGATTCGCTCCCCGCGTCACAACCAGAATGGCGACCGCTTAAAAGAAATGAATGCTCTGCCAGTGGCGAGTGTGGACGTTGCGTGACTCGCAGAAGATTGTCGCAGGTCGGCGAAAAAACGACTTACTAATAGATATAAAAAATAAAAGTAATTTAAGTAAGTTTAAAATGTAATTTAAATAAAAAGTAAAGTATTCATAAATTGAAGTTTGGAAGCGCCTCTGTTTTTGGGCTGAGGAGAAGTTTGAAAGGGTGTACCGCGATTCTGCCTTCTTGTATCGCGATACGGATCGTGGCTCTGCGTATCGCGATTTCGATACGCATATTGTTACAGCCCTATTAGATACCCATCTTTTGAAGCAGTTAAAATAATTGCTTTTAAAATAGATTTGAGAAATGACTCCAAGCTTCTAAATGGAACTCTTGGAAGGGCCATCCAGTGAGTCGAACAAAAAGTTATCGCTTGGAACACTGTTTAGACGCTATATTGTTTGTTTGTGTATCCTCCAACATGCCGGCGGTCAATGACGCAAGCAGTTTGGATCATGTGGCTGCAAACGAAGAATATGGGAGGCTGTTTCGAGTGGCGCTGTGGCGGAGTCACACATGCTTGGCTGCAGTGGAAGTCATCGGACTCCACCTTTATTTACCTGCCACCACAGCTGATCTGCCTAAGTACCTGGTATTCATGAGAAATTCTTGTGTTGCGTGGTTTTAAAGAAGAAGGCGGGGGAAACCCAGGCATGTTCCTCTTTCTTTGAACACAAACTCCATTCAGCGGCAGGTTGACGCTTCAGTTCTTCTGTGTGAACCTACTAAACCGCGTTGAGAAGCGCCTGTTCTGAAAGGGTGTTAATCCTCCCCCGGAATCAGACTATGGCGAGGAGGTGGGGGCAGGATGTGGGAGGCAGCTGGTCATCTGCTCCAACAAAAGGTGGCACCGCTATGCGTTTCCATCCAGTTAATTAGATTCTCCGACCTCTTGTATTACAATCAGCGCTGCACCACTGCTCAGATAATGAGAAGTGCTGAAAAATGAGGACATATCCTGTGTGCCGAAAACTGAAACTTCGCCACGACCTTCGTGAAGTTGCTGGATTACAAAAGTATCACTGTCCCTTTCTCTTCTCTCACAACTTCATTTCACTTTTAAGCAACATGACTTACAAATGCAGCTGAGAGTTAAAGGGCTTGCAGAAGGGTTGTCGGACAGTCCTAGGATTTGAACCTGATCAATAAATGAGCACAACTACCCCAGATGCTTCATGTCATGTTTCAGGACTATGAATTTCCAACGAACGGGCTTCACTAGTTCCTAACCAAGACATGTAAGGCCATCCTTTAAAAAAAATCCGTTTCCTGTCCACCGGGTGAGCAAAAAAAATTGTCGGGAGGGAGGGATTTTTTTTTTTACTATATGGATGGATAAGAAATCGCAATGCTGTGTTTGCTTTTTCTTTCAGTACTTTATTACAAAAGCAGACACATTTAATAAAATATGACGGTTTAATCAACTGAAACTTGTACAAAAACTTTAAGCTAGCATTTTAAATGCTGACTGCAACATTTGCAAAACTTTTACAAAGGTACTTAAACTGTCCGACACACGGACTTTTTGTAGTTCTAAATCGAGTGTTAGGCCGAGTTTGGCTGAAATGACACTATTAAAATGATCACTGAATGATTTGTTTTTCTGAATCTTTACTATTTTGTTGTTCGCTAGAATACCATTTTGCGATTTCACACTTAAGCAAATGTTTGAAAACTCCGGATCTCCTTCCTTCATGGTGGCTGACATTTTTTTGTGCCGCACGGCACATGTGCAGAGCTGATTCGACAGGGCTTTCCATAAGCGCCAGCTGCCGGCCATACAGCCGATTACACAATTAAGTCCAGCCGGCTACTTTAATGACTTATTTTTGTAGCCCACAGGCTGTAAATATTAATTTTCGATTTTAATAAAATTAAATGTTTATCTAACGGACTGACAGTAATGTCAAACTGAACCGCACTCATTTAAGTTGTGATTCGCGCTGTTTGTACCGATAATAACCACAAATTCCCCGCCGACTTCGTTGATAAAGGGAGAGTAACTCATCCGCGGCCCCGACATGCGGTGTGTGCGCGCACTCGGCAGAGGCAGTAGTGTGTCGGGGCCGTCGGAGGGGACAGAAGCAGAGATGACGCTTATTTTGTCTCCGGTAAACCAGTCTTCTCTCGTTCAATTACGTGCTGGCATCAAAAGACACCGTTGGCTGTAAATGAAGCCAAACTGAGTGGTTGGAGTGTATTTTCATACACAAATGGAGAAATGTTGGCTGAGTGTGTAATTGTGTCGCCCCACTGCAGACCGTTGTCGTTGTTAATTCATAGCATGCTCAGTTGCGTGAATGTGTCATGCACCGAAAATAAGAGATTTACAAGCCAGGAACGCCTCATGATGCAATACGCAAGAAAAGAAAGAAGATTTACTGCCATTTTACTTTGTATTTGAGTAAAGTGAATAAATAAATGGTCTGTGGAAAATACATTTAATCCTGGGAACTGTGTGTACAGGAGTTTATTTTGTGTTTACTCCCCCCTGGCTACTTATTTGTCATGGCTGGCTAGTATGAGCCTTAGTGGAAAGCCCTGGGAATGCGGAAATGTCAAGTTCGATTTTAGATTTACGAACCCGAAAAAAATGTCAAAAAAACCAGTGTTAAAAAAAAAAAATTTCAACCGCACAAACGGCACTCGCCCGGCCGGTGGACCGGAAACAGAACATTTAATAATGGCCTAAAGCCAAGCAGCTGTATGTTGCTTATACTATATCCCAGTGAAGCGTAAGCACTATCTGCCCTCTTCCACATACGGGAGCTCACAGAAGCGTAAGAATGGCGAGTGAGTGTCACTCCGATTGACGGGGAGAGACAGAAAAGCCATCCGTCCCACCTAAACAGCACAACCACAGAAGGCTGTGACATCATCAGGAGTCAAACTTGACTAGATAAGTTTTTCAAAAGTTTTGATGACCACCATGCAATGTATAACGTAGAAATTAGTTTCATATAAGCGGTCCTGACGGTTGGGCTCAATCTACCTCCCAACTAGGGGTGCATGATAAATTGTTTAAAAAAAAAAAATTGCGATCTCGATTCACACATACACGTGATCTCATTTCGAAACACAACGATTCTTAAGCATTTTATTTCACGAGCGGCATCACAAACAAAATGCTCCCATTTCTTCCCGGATTTTTTCAAGCGCCCCTAAAGACAGCGCTGCCACTGACTCCTCCCTCGACCTATGGTAAAGCGTCTTTACAACACGTGATTCGGTCAGTGGAGGAAGCCCGCCAGCAGTTGAGTGTGTGGAAACCAGTGTTGCCAGATTGGGCGGTTCCCAATTCTACTTTGCGGGCAAAAAATGACTTGGGCTGGTTGACAAAAATTGGGCGGGTTTGACGTTAGTTCGGCGGGTTTTTATCAGATGTTTATAAATATTTCGCACCATAGACCTAGTTTACCCAGCACCCCTTAGGTATTTTAAACAACCAAAATCGAGCATTGGCCTAAATTAATCATTAACAATAAACATTAATCTCATTAAGTATTAGCCTATTTAAACAAAAAAAAGTCGATGTAACTGTAAGACTAATATGAATGTGTGTAATGTAGTGCAGAAACTGAACTCATAAACGAGTAAATAAGAATGACGCAATCCATTCTCCATTTTCTCTTCTCATGTTACATTCAGCCATGCATCGGAGCCTCACTTTTTTTTTTATTGAAGTATATAAAACAGGTACAATCTAACAAATCCACAAAAATCAGGATAACAGATGAAGAAAATACATGGATGTAGACAAAAATAAATTAAGCAGAATAACTAGGCCCATAAAATTAATAAAACAAACAGGATAAATAAAAGACAAATAAAAAAATAAATAACCTTAGCAATGCAGATGCTATAAACAGTGCAATAAACATTTTGTATAAAAAAATCGTACCAAAGAATCGTGATCTCAATTCTAAGCAAAAAAATCGTGATTCACATTTTTCCAGAATCGTGCAGCCCTACTCCCAACCATCCAGCCAGGGCCCGTATTCACACAGCATTTTATCTTCCGAATACGAGTTTTCCTCAGCCATACGACTAGTTTCGAAAAGTTCTCTCTGTAATCCTGTTCACAAAGCTACGGAGACCAATGTTTACTAATGAAAAGTGAGCAGGACCCCTAAAGCAGATACACAGAGCCATGGCCTCACAATCTCAAGAATGGCACAGGAATAGTTTTAAGCGTTAACAATAAATCTAATACAGTAATTTTTACAATTAAAGTGATTTATACAGGTAGCGGTCTGAGTGAACGACCTTGACGTCAATAACGTCACAGCAGGAAGTCTATCGGTCTCATGGCCATTTCCGCCATACTAAAACACAGAGCTGATCGCAACTCCGATCCTCCATTTTGAGCTAATTTATCACCATGCCACGTAGATGTGTTGCTGGCCGGTGCAGCAACACAACAGAAGGTGGATTTACGTTGCATTCACGCCCCAAGAATGTTCAAACTGCAAAGATTTGGACGCGTTTTGCGAGAAGTTCACGGGCACATTGGGCGCCTACGAAGTGGTCTCTCCTCTGCTCTGCACATTTTACTGAAGACTCGTACAAGACCTCTGATCTGTTGAGGCGCGTTGGCTATAAGCCCGTATTGAAAGAGGGTGCAGTACAAACAATTAAACGAAAAGAAAACTACAAGAAAAGGAAAGTATTTATTTATTTTAAAGTGAGTTCCGTTGCACCAGTCCTCCTGGAGCGTGAGCCGAGGGTTGTTGGTAAAAACCCGGGACGGAACAGATCGCTAAGGCAGTGACCTCCCTGTGGTTGTTGCTAAAACCGGTGACATCCCGTTCCGTCCCGGGTTTTAGTAATCGCCTGAGCCGAGCAGTAATGGCGGAGTACACAGTATGGAGAGAATGAGTGGAGCAGCCGTCTGATTTCTAAACTGGATATTGCTGCCATCTCGCCCTTACGTGGAAGAAGCGAATGAACAGAGAACTGAACGAACAACTGAAAGTCAGATTGTTTCAAAACAGTCTGCCACAAGGTCGGCCTTCAAGAAGCGAGAACACAGACGGGTAAGCTCCGACTCTCATTTGGATACAAAACAACAAAAACATTACGTTGTTTACCTGCATTTAGATTAATCGATGTAACTTGTATTGTGTGTTTAAGTTAGCGGTATAAGATTATTTAATTTGCTTCAGAATGTGATCGTCTCAGTTCATCTGATTATTTAATTCACCTTTTACGTTTCATCAGTGAAAATGCATACGTGTACATGTATGTTGCATAAGTTATAACACCCATTCTGTTTTAATGAGAGTCAAATCAGTCTTAGTTGAGCGAGTCGGTAACGCCATTTCTTACTTTCAGCATAAATGTTTATTTATATGACTGTGGTCTATAGCTGTAAAAGGCCTCGGCCTTAAAACCGGTTCCCGCTGTGACGTCACGCACTCAGGGCTGGCTGGCTCAGCGGGACAGCTCCAATGCCAACTTTGCGCTCGATTGTAACTCTCAAAAATATATTTTTTTAATTTCCATTTATGCAGCATACAAGAATCAAGGATGGAGATACTATCCACTCAGAAATTTATTTAAAAATAAAGGTTCTGCGCATCTCCTTTAAGCTCAAAACTCTGCTGCTATAGCTGATGTCAATTCTCTTGTACGAGCTTGCTGACAATGAGCACGGTGATTAGCTGATGAGACAAACGTCAACAAGAAACAAAAACAGGCCTAACTGTGGCATACAAATGAAATAACGAATTAGGTGCAATTGTTATCATACGTTTGTGCTGGGATTTTTTTCCCCCTGTTGACATGCATTCCATCTATAGCACTGCTCACGCCGGGTAGACCAGCAATTGGCATGAAGCCGGCTTTATTTCTTTGCAGATGGCGAATGTCTTAAAGGGAAACGTACGAATTGCTCTCGGATATGGGGTCTACAGAGCACATTGCTTGTTTGGTGGATAGCTCAGCTTACGGACGCCTGGGGGCTCCCCAAGTTGTCGGCGCTGCAAAGTTGCGTTTGCCAAATACTTCATTTCAGCACTGATTGGGTTGTTTCGGTTGGCTGGAGATGTTACGTATTGCAATCCTCACAACAATCATTATTCCCTTGCGACTGACGCGGCATCTTTTCAGTAATTCAGCACTGTTTAATGTTTCCAAAACATTGCAGCGTGGAATGACAGCAGCCAGCTGTTTCACGACCCTTTGTGAGTCGGTCTTGGCGAGTTAGGAGGCCTCTCGATTACTTCTTACTTCTCCCAGACTTTGGTGCTACTTTTAGCAGGAAGGTACTTTCTGAATTCCTCTTTGTCCCAAAGTTAGGACTGATACAACCATTATTTTTATGATTTTCTCCTAAATCGGCAAGTTACGAGTGACTTTTCACCTTAAGATGCTTTGTGTGAATACGGGCCCAGACCTGGAATTTCAAGAAAACTGGGGGGAAAATATCCTCAGTCTCATCAGGATTCCAAACATATGCTTACATCATTTCGTAACATGCTTAAAGCATCAGCATTCCATACAATGCAATTCTCAGTAAGAATTACCTTTCAATATTTCTTCGAATATTTTAATACAGTTCACTGCTAATCCATTCTACCTTAGGTGAGAATGCAATATTCCATGTTTTACATTTTCCCACTTAAAAAAAACAGCAAGATAATAAACGACACTTGAAAAGACACGGATTAAACATGCACGGCGTTTAAAAAAATTTGATATTATTTGAGATGCAAATATCCCAGAAACTATATAGTCCGGGCAAATGAAACTGAACAGACTTCACGTTGAGCAAAATAACATTTATTCCTCAAAATCTGAATGAGAAATTCAAAAAGGTGTGTGGATTCCATGAACGATTTCACAAATTTTCAATATGCGCGCCGCCTGAGACACAAACGCGCACACAGCCAGCCTTCCTCTATGAGCTTTTTGTGCCGTGTCCAAATCTGCATTGCAGTTGGTGTGTTTTTAGGGAATTCGCTCATAAATGCACACTGTACAGTCTAGAGATGTTAACCGATGACCGTTTGACCGGTGGTTGACCGAATCAACGTCAACTGGTTAATTTTTTTTTGGTTGTCGGTTAAAAAAAAAAAAATCAATCGTTTTGAAGCTGCCGATTTTGGACCGGAGGACTTGGAATTCTGTGTTGTAAACGCTTGGGCCATGCCATGCGGTGTAAGGACGACAGCTGACGAATCAGAAACACCCATTCAGTCATGTCCCGCCCTCCCGCCCCAGTTAAAGACAGCTGACAAATCAGAAACACCCATTCAGTCATGTCCCGCCCCAGTTGAACACAGCTGCCACTCGGCGAAAGAAAAAAAAAAGTGTAGACACAGGCTTTTTAGCTTACAAATTACAATTCTGTTTGTTTTTTTAATTATTATTAGAAGGCACATGGAGTTTAGTCCTGCCTTGGCCAGTGGATTCTGAAAGTATGTTTCGGTCTGTAGCCAACAATGCATGTTATTGCAGACAGGGCTGGGAATCGATCCAGATTCATAAGGTCACGATCCGATTCGATATCGATTTACTTCGATATTGCTGGATTGTCACTTTAAAGTAAAAACTGTCCCTATTGACAGGAACAGCCCAATATGTGTTTGTGCATGTAATTTAACACCAAATGCCTTCTCCAGTGCAGTTTGATTCGCCGCAGGTTTAGCTGAAACTGTGTCGGCGTGGTGCCTGGATAAGTGGTTGCGGAGATTGGTTGTATTGCCACTATATTTTACCTCTATGTGGCACAGTTTGCACACTGCTTTTGTTCTGTCGACTTCGTCTCTGTCCTCGTAACGTTTGAATCCAAAGTAATGCCATACATCAGCTTTCAGGCCAGGCAGGTGATTTTAGCTGTGCGGCTTCAGCCATCTCGCGTTCTTAAGTTTCGGTTTCGTTTGCCGGCACCCGCTTTTTATAGCGGTCCTTGCGCGGTCGAGAAAATAGTGCCTATAGCCACCTGGAAGAGATCGATCCACACATTTTTGAATCGATCTCGTATTTTTTGAACGTGAATCGATATCGGATCGTGGATCGATCTTTTGAACCCAGCCCTAATTGCAGATCATATCTCTCCACACAAACTAAAGGCGCAGATGCCGACTTTTTCACGGCTGAATCGTGCAGATCCGATTGCTTTCCTTTGAGCAGACAGAATTTACTCTGATGAAATTATTCAGACACTCCAACGGCCCCCCCTAAAAAAAAAAAAAAAAAAAAAAATCAGATCTTTGCACGATTCAGCCGTGAAAAAGGCGGCATCCGCTAAAAGGCGCACCGTCTGCATCCCTGTTTAAACTCCTAGGTTAACCGACTTTAACCGGCTAATGAGGCTCGGTGGTCGGTCAAGATTTTTTTTTAGTTTTCGCCATCCCTAGTACAGTCGTGTTCGACTGTGTTTGAGTGTTCTCTAACACACAACGCCTTTTCTTTTACAGCGAATGCCATTTCTATACCTTAAGAGATAAAAACAAAAAATATAAAACTGTGACCTGTTTCCACACACGCTGTTAAAATTTGAGGTCAATTGAACGAGAACTGGCAAAGTTATTAGATTGTGAAATGAGATCAAATTTTTTGAAACACCCTGCACTATTTGAATTTATTTTCATCTCATCATCTCATTATCTCTCGCCGCTTTATCCTGTTCTACAGGGTCGCAGGCAAGCTGGAGCCTATCCCAGCTGACTACGGGCGAAAGGCGGGGTACACCCTGGACAAGTCGCCAGGTCATCACAGGGCCGACACATAGACACAGACAACCATTCACACTCACATTCACACCTACGCTCAATTTAGAGTCACCAGTTAACCTAACCTGCATGTCTTTGGACTGTGGGGGAAACCGGAGCACCCGGAGGAAACCCACGCGGACATGGGGAGAACATGCAAACTCCGCACAGAAAGGCCCTCGCCGGCCCCGGGGCTCGAACCCGGACCTTCTTGCTGTGAGGCGACAGCGCTAACCACTACACCACCGTGCCGCCAATTTATTTTAAAAAATTAAATTTACAAAAACCCCACACACCTGGCTTAGTTTGAGTGAAAACGCTTGCAACAGATTAATAATACGAGTTAATAATAAAACATGAACAATCCTTCCTTCTTATGCCTTGCTTATATCGGACAGAGAAGAAAATAAATACAGAACAGGAAGAAAAAGAAAAAACCCAGAAGATCAAAAAGGAAGAAAGATAGAGTGATCCAAATACGCGTCTTTCCAGTCTGGGCCAGAGCTCTGCTGGAGGAACAGAGTGAGAGCATGAGGGGGATGAAGGGAGGTTTACTGCAGAGCATACAATGGCAGCTGTGATTTATGGGCACTGCTGGGCCAGCTCGGGGAGGTGGGGGCCGTCCCACCACATACTCGCTCTCTCTCACACACAAAGAAGCACGGTTTAGTTTAAGGAAACAGTTAAATATTAAATGACAGCAATGAAAAGTAGTGGTGCAGGAAGTAGGGCTGGCTCTGGGTGGAAGAGACTGTACGCACTCTCACCTGTCACACTGCGAAACTAACCAATCAAAGCCGTTTGTGAGCTCGGGTATACGGAAGAGGGCCGATAGCGCTATGAGAACAGGTTACGCCGCCATGTGATGCAGCGGATCAAAAAGATGCAGTTAGTTGGCTTGACGTGTTTGAGGAAGCATGTGGTCGCCTTCACCTTCTCCGTTTCCCAACTCGCATGATCGGGGAGAGCTGGCTGGTGGGTAGGAAATGACCGAATTAAGGAGAAAATATGGAACAATCAATAAAATAGGAGTTTTTACGGAGTAAAGGATTTGAAAGCGCCGACATCCGATTATAAAAGATCAAAACTTCAAAATATGTACATGACATTATTATACGAGAATAGTTATTTTTATTGCCCAGTCATGTCAAATTACCTTGACTGCTTTTCATGATTTCAAAGACTAAACAAGATCACATTACTGTATTTTTCAAGCTTTCCTTTCCTGATGCAGGGCAACATGGTTCTTTAAAGTGCATATTCTGGACCAATTTCGGGGTTTTTTAATATGAAAGTACGTCCCTTTACACACTCATCCAGAAGGGTCATTTTGCACAAGGCCATCTGTCTACAGCAGAAAAAAAATAAAATAAAACGCGTCTGGAAAAATCTCAAGGGAGTCTGGAGCCAGATTCGTGACGTCACCTGCGGAAGCGCCAGCAGGCTGCGCGAGCTTTGCACGGTTTCAGTGCACAGCCTGTGCAGGGTCTCTGCACATTTCTGACCAGCAAAAATAATACTTTTTAAGACCACTTTAAGACCACTGAGTATAAAAAATAAGACCACTACCGCGGAACAAATACGTACAGAAAAAAAAAGCACACTCTAGGTTAAGTTCAAAGCATTTTTTTTAAATAAATAAGTGCATCTTCAGTTTACAAAACAGAACATTAGCTGCCTTCTCGATATTTTAATAGTAGGGTACTGCTGTAAACAAACAGTGAGGAAACAAATTGATCTTCAGTTAACAAAACAGAACATAAGCTCACACCTTCATTTGAAGTGTATGAGTGGTGTCGGGTAATCGTCTGCAGAACCCACAGTATTTCTGCCTTCAGCGTAGCGGTTGGGGCGAATGCCGCGAAAGCACTTGTGCTGGGACCCGGAGACGCTAAAGCTGGCGTTGCACTTTTTGTGACCGTAGAGGCGAACATTGGCATGGGGACTGTTGTTGCCCGACTAGCAGTATAGCGCATATGCTTTTCCCCTTTCGAGTGAGCGTCAAGGGCTTTACAGCCCATTGTTGTTAACTTGATGTCTTTCCGACATGCCTTACATCTCGCTTCATATTCTGAAGTTGCTGTTGTTAGCCAACTTTTGTATTTTGGCTCCTCAAGCCACTTGTTACTAAACTTACACTTCCCCATCTCCGTTCATGTTCAAGTTCAACCACTTCTTCCTCGTCTGCTCTACTCTCAATGGTTCTACTACATGGATAAAAGAACACACTGCCCCCAGTGGCGTGGTTCCTGCGCTATTAGAACTAGTGCTAGACACACAACGGCTCTTGTGCTACTTGTTCAGCATCTTGATAACAAACGACGCTGGTTGAATAAATAACGTTAGCGCAGAAAAAAAATCCAGACATATGTTTTTTTTTTCATTTACCGTAGGCTACCCGGATGAAATTTAATACCTCCCATGTGAAATTTAATACCATAGCTCAAAAAATAGCGAAATATAATGCTTTTTAAGACCTTAAAAAACACATATTAAAAATAAGACTTTTTAAGACTTTTTAAGGATCCGCGGAGACCCTGCTGTGTAGACCAAGCGCTCCCATTTCTCTCATTGTCCGGTCTTTTGGGAAATGATGAGTACTAATCCCATCAAGATTGGTGTTGCTACACCCTCCTACGATACATCTGTTAACCATTTTAATAATTACGCGATAACGTTGAAGAAATGTGCAGAAAACCACCAGGTCGTTTTCTCATAAACAAACCAGCGCTGGCGTAGGATTCAGAGGGAGGCGTCCCGCACGCGACGTCACGAAAATCAATGTTTGCCGGGAAATCCAAACGCCAAGTTTTTTCAGAGGCGGACCAATTCGCCTCAAACGGCTTGATTTCAACTGAATTTTTCTGGTATTGCGCAAGGGAAAAAAAAAAATTTGCACAAAACGCAAAAAGTTTAATATAAAATAGGAGAATTACATTGATCTTGCTCCTGAATTTACCCGTGATATGCACTTTAAGACTGCTTCATTTCGGGTCAACAATTTAATTAAAGGTCATTTCCTCCTCCGTCTTCTGAACTGTCCAAAGACAGACAGGCATTTCATCCTGGTGTGGTTCAGGATTCCACAACCGGGTCTCTTGGAGTTAAAGTATACGTACACACTGCGTCCACTTGGCACTTCGGCTGCGGACAGAGCTCTCAGTTTTGCTGGACGGCTTCCAGGAAACACGAGACGCATAACTTACGAGCCCGTTGCACAACCACTAACGTCTGAGTCTCGTATAATGAAATACTACACTGGCCTTTCAAAATTGTACATGTTTTAAATCCTTTAAAAGTATCTCAAATTGAAGTGGAAGTCTAGAATCAGGAAACAGTCAGAAGAATAGATGCGAATACAAAAGCTTGCCAAGTCTCCTCATTTATATTTAAAAACCCACGTTCTCTTCATGCACCTTAATTGCAATAAGAATCGAATGCCGTGCTTGAGGGAAGAGAACTTATTGGAGCAATGTGGAAATATTACAGCAACTCTGCACTCGACGTCAGCGAAAACCGCACGCAGGTAGGATCCAGCACGTGGTGCATTGTTCCCAAAGTGTAAAGACGACTGTAGAGCCCTCAAGTGGAGACCTCTGAAGAAAATGTGGCGAGCACGCAAGAATGCCGACTGTGTGTGCGTGCGTGTGTGTGAGAGAGTGCTTAAGCATGTTTTCACAGACGAATGAAGCCTTAATCTGGATCAGGGTGGGAGACAAAGACGGGATGTTGCGAGGTGGGGGGATGGGCCCCGGTCTGATGCGCATGCTGCTTGATGCAGTGTGTGGTTATAAGGCTTTAGATGTCTCGCTTTCTTGCACTTTCACCTGTTTCAACACCCCGACAGCGGGCAATACTGTTCAGATATATAACAACCGTATAAACTCGTCAAAACAGGCCAGAATTATTTCAATGTTTGGCACAAGCAGAACAAAGCCAGCGTTCAAGTGAGCGCTAGCACAGCATCGGGTGATGGAAAAGCACAACGCATCATGGAAGGATGCTGCTCACGAGCAGTCAGCTGCTAGAAACAGAAATGCAAACAAGTCACTTAGGAGCCTGATTAACAAGCATGCAGGCTTTAGTTATGAACAGTGTTGTCGTCGAGTCACTAAACCTCGAGTCAGAGTCCAGTCTCGAGTCCCCGGTGTTCGAGTTTGAGTCATTTAAAAATAAAATAAAATAAAAATATCGAGTTGAGTCCGACACAAGCTGCGCTATCAACAGAGAAATGAACGCAGCATGTCACGGACTTCTCTGGGTGGAGTCTTGCCTAATGACGACTGAAGTTCAAGGTTGTCCCCCGTCATCTCCTCGATAGTTCTTCTACAGCAGGGCTGGGCAATTATTTTTTCCATGGGGCCACATGAGAAACAGAAAATTTTGTGGAGGGCCGGACCAAAAGGCTGAATTAAATTCTGCATAATATTAATTGTATTTCTTTATATAAAGCAATAAATATCATTGTTTTTACAAGCTGGTAAGACTGGTAAGAGTATGGAAAAAACGAGATTGCCTTACAAAAAAAAATGTCATTTATTCAATCAAATTTCCCAAAACAATGGTTAACAAAATGTGAACGTTTGTACCTTTTTTTTTTCAGTCACATTCACCCCAAAACACAATAAAGACATCACAATATTGTCTTTCTACTCCAAATATCAAGCAAGATACATCATATTATAATAACGATGCCCACATTTGTAGTTTAATCACCTCATTTGGTGCTTTTCGCCGGAGATCGGCTCCGGCGCCTGCTGGTGACGTCACACGATGTGATTGGCTGGACCGTTTGAAGGATGACGTACAAGTTTGTGGTTGGTCTGGACAAATTACGGAAGTAGTTATCGCGGGATTAGGTTTCGTGGGATTTCATGTCATGTTCATGTTGCGCGCATTGCGTTTTTGTTGAACACAACTTCAAAATAAAAGCAATGCACATTCAGTCCATGCATGAGGTCAAATTAGAAAATACGTTTATTTTGTAATTTCTCATTAACCTTACGCGGGCCGGTCAGAATGAACCAAAGAGCCGGATGCGGCCCGCGGGCCGGAAAATGCCCAGGTCTGTTCTACAGCCTTGGTCACAACCGGCCGTACGTGCTCCTACGGCCGGTCTACATGCAAAAAACGCACAGAGGGCGCGCGTGTGACGTGCTGATTTTCGAGCCGTAGACTGGCTGTAGACCGGCCGCAGAGGTTCTTTGTCATGTCAAACAAACTCTACGGGCGCTTACGTTTTTTTCAGGTTGCAAGACAAACTTACGGCCAACGTGCGTCTTTCTCCACGAACAAAAAAAAAAAAAAAAGCGCAGTGATTTGGGAAACGCCAAAAATCGCACGGCCAAAAAAATCGTACGTCCGGATGTGACCTAGGCTTACATATGGAACGCACAGCAGTGCATTTTTTCCAGAGGTGGACAGTAACAAAGTACATTTACTTGAGTATCTGTACTTTGAGTATTATTTTTTTGGAAACTTATGACTAACTTCACTACATTTGAAAGACAAATATCGTACTTTTCACTCCACTACATTTCTATCAAGGTCCTTGTTACTCTGAAGCAGCTTTGAAAGTGGATGTTTTTTTCTTTTCTTTTCTAAAACATGATTGGTTTTTTCGCAGGTGACACTGAGACAGTCCATCAGTAATCACTCGGGTCCATAGACTGGATAAAATCAAGTTCACTAATTTCTCAGCAGCGTTATTTGAACACGACCAGTTGATGGGCGAATGGAAGGAGGCGGTTCTTTGGGGGAAACGCACGCGCCCACAGTTCTATACCTAGAACCCATGTTTCAGTTTTCTGAAAGGAATAAAAAGTTGTTTTGTTTGAAATGTTTGCCTAAAACGAACCACATCACAGTCTACAAAAACTTCCTGTCCAACCAGCATATTAAGTTACGTGAATGTTTTATTCCAAGAGAATCCTTGCAGTGAAGTTGTCTGTGTTTTTAGAGCGAGCGATAACGTTGCAATAGCTGCACAGTCTGGTTAGCCAAACGACTTTCTATGGATTTTCCTGCCAAGTTGCCGTCGCCTTGTCCACGGCTAACATTTACACGTAGCTAGTTAACGTGGACACTGTTAGTTAGCATGTAAACACGGAGTTACACTAACATGAAATCACGTTAACTTATCTGAAGTGCTTTCAGAAATATGTTTTAGTATAATCTTGCCAGGGGCAGCACGGTGGTGCAGTGGTTAGTGCTGTCGCCTCACAGCAAGAAGGTCCGGGTTCGAGCCCCGGGGCCGGCGAGGGCCTTTCTGTGCGGAGTTTGCATGTTCTCCCCGTGTCCGCGTGGGTTTCCTCCGGGTGCTCCGGTTTCCCCCACAGTCCAAAGACATGCAGGTTAGGTTAACTGGTGACTCTAAATTGACCGTAGGTGTGAATGTGAGTGTGAATGGTTGTCTGTGTCTATGTGTCAGCCCTGTGATGACCTGGCGACTTGTCCAGGGTGTACCCCGCCTTTCACCCGTAGTCAGCTGGGATAGGCTCCAGCTTGCCTGCGACCCTGTAGAACAGGATAAAGCGGCTACAGGTAATGAGAAGATAATCTTGCCAAATAAACAGAATGTAGAAATCTTTCTTTTCTAGTAACGTTAGCTACCCAGTGTAATTCTGAGTTTGAAAAGATTTTGCTAGCATGTCAGGTGGAGCTTCACTGACTAGCTAGCTTAACGTTAACCCATGATTCCGCAGGCAGATTCATATGAATGCATACACTTACACACGCGAGACCTGTGAGATGGACAGTATTGTACTAGTCAGTCACAACAAATTGCTGGAATTTTTTGTTTTGATGTCAGATGATGGTCTTGCATTTTTTTTTTTTTGTCTTGCTTAAAGCACTGTTGCTGTTGGGCAGTTATTAAGCTCGAGGTGTGGACGTGGGATTTAATCAGGTTGGATTGTCACTTTTATTTTCTGAGCAAGCTGCATTTACAGCTATTCCACTGTCTTCCCGATTAACATACACATACATGTGTGCACACAGTCAGTGCGTTTACATGCATATAGAGAAAATCGAATTTCTGCCGTTGCTCGACTGAAATCGAAGTTCTAAATGGCATGGAAACACCTTAGCTCGGCTGAAATTGAACCGAACTTGATTTCTTGTAATCGAGCTACGCGACCTAGATTATGCAATTGTAGCCGAGCTACTTAGTGCATGTAAACCCTATGAAGCTACAGAGTCAAGCTACTTACTTCAGCGCTGCCCCTTCCGGAAGTGACGAGACCACAAGCGGGAAACACAACAGCCTCAGTCGGCATGACAACAAATCATGACAACGGCATGAATCTTTTCTTTTTGTGGCACTGTTTGCACTGTTAAAATTTAGCTCACTTACTGTGTCACCAAATACATCTGTACAGCTTTTGCATAGCTGTGAATTGTGTACATAAACAAGTCACTGGATTTGTGTGTGTGTGTGTGTGTGTGTGTGTGTGTAATATATATATATATATATATATATATATATATATATAAAATGTCCAACATCTGAAGAATGTCAATAAAAACAAAACAATTGAACTTTGTGTGTTTATTAAGACATAAGTTAAATTGTAAGCAAAAAATGGACTTTAGAAAAATATACAATTGTGCAAAATAAGTTGTCTTACAAAACAGTGGTCTGCGCAGGACAGTTTGTAGCCATACAGTCTGTTAGAGCAAGCCTAACAGCTTGAACACGGAACTTGTGAACATGGAACTGCCAGTGTTGCCAGATTGGGTGGGTTTAAGTGCATTTTGGCGAATTTGAACATGTTTTGGGCTGGAAAACGTCAGCAGTATCTGGCAACACTGCTGATAACTTTGTTTATACTCTTGAATAGCTCTTCTTCATGACGACAACCGGAAGTGTACCAACACGATGGGGCGTGTAGCGCCACCTGTGGCTCAGGTGCACAATGTACCTCACACAATAGCTCGATTTCCTTGTGTGCATGTAGGATTGGATTTCTCTGGCACCCCTGCTGGGACCCTTAGCTCGATTACCGACAGTAGCTCGATTTGGATGTGCATATAAAAGCACCGAGTGCCACAGCTGGGTCAGAACACTACCTTGCTGCTTTGTGGGGGTGGGGAGAAGTGTTACAATTTAAAAAAAAAAAAAAAGACGGTGGCTCTTTTTCAGTTGAGTTGTGTTTCATTCTGTAACATTCTACCAGGTGTTTATTCTACAGGTTCCTACTAGTCAGTCAGTAAATCCAGTTGGTCGCTTCAGAGGCGTTAGGTTTTGTAAGCGTTGTGGCAATGATACAACAACGCATTGACAGAAAATGTACTTCTAATACTTAAGTATTTTTAAAAGCAAGTACTTCAGTACTTTAACTTGAGTAAAAATTTGACTGGACAATTTGCACTTGTATCGGAGTCACATTTGACTCGCGGGATCTGTACTTAGGTCAAAGTAATGAAGTTGGATATTTGGTCCACCTCTGGTGGATTTGCAACCAGCCGTGCCACGTTATATTAACTGCAACCTGTCACAAGATCTGATCGAATCTCAGGAGCCTTTCAAAAGCCTGAGATTATGTCGAAGAGCCTCCCTTTTCCTTAAATGTGCACAGAGAGGAGAGAAGCAGGGCTGTTTACTTACACTATGTGCGAGTGATAGCATGTAAATGATTAACATGAGCTGGCTTGCTTTTCCTGGAGCTTTTCATGTGTACGAGAGGCTGTGGATGTGCAGGGCGCGTCCATTGTGCATAGTCCGGGGGTAGTAGCAGCTCTCACAAAAAGGACATGTGCAGAGAAAGCGCAAATTAAGGCTTGCATAATGAGAAGAAAGATCGCAGTGACTGAAAGCAGGAGGGTGTGAGAGGGATTTCCTCTTCAGCTGCTGGTTGCCAAAATGACAGAGCCTGAACAGTTGCAAGAGCAGGATTCGATATTCACACCATTAAACCCATTTCCTCCACATTACTCCCTCCTGCTGAGGGGCGATTATAAACGTCTCCCATTTCTATGGTAAAAGATAAGAACGCTTTCAATATGGCGACCATAAACAGCAATTAATATTTAAAAAAAAAAAAACAGCATCTAGATTTTTTTTTTTAACATTTAAGTTCAGAAAGCATTCCAGTGTTTGTTGTACTTTTTCCACTTCCTTTACAGTACACGAATTAAAGACCTGCCTGCTCCTCGAAACAAAAATATGCGCACTCCCTCACGTTCCTTGTTGTATAATTACTCCTTCATTGGGTTCATGGAAATAATTAGCAACACTTAAACACACTCAGGACAAACCCAGTTCAAAAACGGGGTGTGATGAGAACAGAAACGTGCACCCGCAACGCTATCGGTTCTTCAAGCGCCCGTATTTTCGTTCGCTCTTCACTCGGGGTGGATCCGTCACTAAAGTAAACAAGCAAACCTGTTACACAACTCTCCTGCAAGCAGAACATGCAGTCACTTCATGGTTAAACAGAGCGTGAGAAAATAAGACACTCGCCACACTCGAATGTGAGCTCAGCCAAAGCGTTCGCCGACAACTTTTTTGACGGAAGACGCAAAACACGACGTGCTACATGATGATCAGTACGACTGAACATCACTCATGAACTAACTCGCCGTACTTTACCGTGTTAACAACAGGCAACGTAAACACGGACACTGGTGTCCGCTTTGCTGGTTGCCGAGCTGACGTATCATTTATCGTTTGTCCATCCTTGATCTCTGTGATACCTGGGTGTCGTTCCAGATCACAGATTTCAATTGAATATTCATTTACAGAACTCCAGTAAGGTTCCAGATTTGACTTTGAAAAGGACTTCTCCAAGCAGCCTAATAAACAAAACTAGAAACTCCACCTCCTTCGAAAGAGAGTCTCGTTCCAGGTGCCTGATAAACATAAGGCTCTGTGTGGGTGTCGCTGAGCACCAGGGTGAACATCATTAAACCCAGCAAGAACGACTAAACCTCCATCTGTTCAGACTGATCAACCGGGCAGCCTTCTTCTCGGTCTTGCACTTACACGCATGCACACACACCAATTAATTCAACCCAACCTCTCGACTATACATCAACTTTATTGACTATGAAAAAAGCATTCAACAGTGTGGACAGGAAAACCCTTTGGAAACTACCGAGACATTATGGGATACCGGCAAAGATCGCAAACATCGTCAAGAACTCCTACGATGGGATGACCTGCAGGGTGGTACATGGCCAACAACTCACTGATGCTTTCCAAGTACGGACAGGCGTGAGGCAGGGATGCTTGCTATTAGGGATGGCGAAAACTAAAAAAAAAAAAAAAATCTTGACCGACCACCGAGCCTCATTAGCCGGTTAAAGTCGGTTAACCTACGAGTATAAAATTCTAGAATTGGAATTATTAGAATCTATTCTAAATCTAACCGCGAGCATCCGCACATTCAGTCCCAGTCGCTGCCCTCCACTCACATTACCTTTTCTACAGCGCGAAACATTTAGTCGAACGCAGCACTGATGTCGAGGGGTTTGTATTGGAGCGGAGGACAAACGGCCGTGTCAGCAAGGGGCACGCACTTTTAAGTTGCAACTTGGCATTAAAAATATCAACGTGAACATGCTCAATAAACTGCCGTCGTTTTCTAAGCGGCAAGCTTTAGCTCAGTCACTACCGCTGCTTGCATTGAGTAGCCTATTGAAAACAATCCCATCATACACTTGTCCCAGCTTAACTTTTCATTGAAGATGGGACGTTTTAGCGATGCGGCCCCTGGTGTTTACAGTTAACTGCAGTAGGCTGTGTGTTGATCTTGCATGCTGCTACGGACTAGGCACTTTTCTTCGAAGTGAGCCACAGAGACCTCATACTGCAATTGTTTTCCAGCTACACTGTAAAAAAAAATATCCGTTATTTTTACGGAAAAATACTGACAGCTGTGGTTGCCAGAATAATCCTGTTAAAAATACAGTGAAATGCAAACAACATTACAGAATAACTTGTACATTTCACTGGGATTCCATGCACAATTAATGATAACTAAATGTAAATTTTACAGGTATTCAGTGTACAATAATCAATACATGACTTAATTTTACGGATATTCATTGTACAATAAAAAAGCATCTAGGAATGAATTGCGAGTGTTCTCGACTGTTGGTTTTTGTGGCTCCAAAATGATGGTTACAAGCAATGATCTACTAGACAGATATTTTATTTGATTTAGAGTTTTACGAAATGTGCCGGAGAGCCTCTACTGACATTTTTTTAACAGGGCAATGATGTAATTTTAACTATCACATTCTGTTTTAGTATTACAGTTTGTCTGTGTTTAAACTACAACAATTTGTAAATTCTACAAAAAAATATGATCAATTCAACATATTCTTACTGTTAAATTAACAGTGGTATTTGGTTAGGAGTTTTACAGTATATTGATGTAAATTACACACTGCTTCATTGCTTTTGTATTTACAGTTTTTTTTGTGTCATGATTTTACATAAATTCACTGTTAATTCTACGGACATTTTTTACAGTGTACTGATATTACGGTTACACGGCTGCTAATTGTGCACAGCCATTGGGAATGGGATAGCTGGAGCTGAGCTGATTAGCCGCTAAGCTAATATAGCAACTGTCTGATGCTAAGTAACATCAGTGGAGTAACCAGTTTTAGTTCAGATCTTGTGTATTATTATTACGTTGACATTAATATTCACCAGACTAATCAACCATCGACTTCATTCATGCGCCGTGCTCTTGTTTCTTTGATAGTCAAGAATTTCCTTGATGTTCCGTACCTGGTTAACATCGTAGTAAAATGTAATCCAACACTGAGACTTTTCTTTCGCCAAGTGGCAGCTGTCTTCAACTGGGGCGGGAGGGCGGGACATGACTGAATGGGTGTTTCTGATTTGGCAGCTATTGTCCTTACACCGCATGGCATGCCCAAAGCGTTTACAACACAGAATTCCAGGTTCTCCGCTCCAAAATCGACAGCTTCAAAACGATTGATTTTTTTTAACCGACAACCAAAAAAAATAATTAACTGGTTGACGTTGATTCAGTCAACCATCGGTCGAACGGTCATCGGTTAACATCCCTACTTGCTATCGACATTCTTGTTCCTGATAGCCATGGACTGGGTCATGAGGACATCTGTCGCGGAAAAGGGCATCCAGTGGACCCCCGGAAAACAGTTAGACGAGCTTGACTTTGCCCTCATCTCCCACACTCAACAGCAGATGCAGGATAAGACCAACACGGTGGCTAAGAACTCCGCATGCCAAGGCCTCAACAATCACAAGGGGAAAAGCAAGATCCTCAAGGTTAATACAGACAACACCACTCCTATCAGGCTGGAAGGGGAAGCACTCGAAGAAGTCGAAAGCTTCACATACCTTGGTGGTACCGTGGACAAAAAGGGGCCCACGTAAAATCCCGTATCGGCAAGGCAAGGACAGCTTTCCAACAGCTGAAAAGCGTTTGGAAATCCACAGACCTGACCACCAACACCAAGATTAGAAATGTTTAATACCACTGTAAAACCAGTCCTGATGTACGGCGCAGAGACCTGGAGAAATACTGTTACCACCATGAGAAAACTCCAGGCCTTCATCAACACCTGCCTCAGACGAATCCTTCGAACACCATCAGCAACAAGGAATTGTGGGAGAGGACCGACCAGAGCCAAATACAAAAAGAGATCCTCCAAGATGCTGGAGGTGGATTGGTCGCACATAGGGGTGGGCGGTATGGCCAAAAATGTATATCACGGTATAATTTGAGCCACTGACGGTATACATCACCGTATTGTAGTTTTGTATATAAATTACAACAGAACAGTTTCTTAGTGGTTACCATAGCAAAAAGTAAAAGCTTTCAATCAGGATGTTTTCAGCAATATTGAAATTTATTGTGCAAAACAGAAAACACAGGACATATAAAAAAGAATATATTTTAAAAAACTAAGAATAGGTAAAGTTCCTCAAATAAACTCCTCGAATTCCTCATATAGACACAAAATTGTAAAGTACTTTTCTAAGTGCAAAAATAATCAACTGAGATGTAGAACCAAGCTCTTAAACAGCTTTAGTGCCAATTAGTAGCACACTTCAAGGCAAGTATAAAGTGAACCATAGCGCAAAGGACACTGCTTTCCTCCTCTCTTTTCTTGATCAAGCGTCTTCACCATATCTTTAAAGCCTCGTCTTTCCACCGTCTGAAAGGGTACCATATCTCTGCAGAAATGTACTGCAATGGACCTGGTTATGTCAATCCACCGCTGGCTCTTTTCCTCATAAGGCGAACCTTTAGTAAATGACTGGGCGATAGACTGTTGTTTGTGGTGTGTAGTTTTTGTCCCGCCCGAGGACTGCCCTTTCTTTTCGGTAACATCACGCTGCAGTCTTTGGCTTTCTTCATATTCGATAGCGTGGTTAGTCTTGAGGTGGTTGAACAGATTACTTGCGTTACCGTGTCTTGCGATCACTGTCGCCCGGCATATCTTGCAGATAACATTTTCTTGTTTAATATCCGTCACTTTAAATCCAAACCATGTCCAGATTACTGATGTTGCGCCGACTTTTTTCACGAGCTCTTCCTCTGCTGCCGTCTCTTCACTACTCGCCGCCATTGTTGTTGTTCTTCTTCTTCGAAGCAGCCAGGCGGGCGTTCAAACTATGCATTACTGACAACTAGAGGAGGCAATGAGCTATCACGGTACACGCTATGAGACAAACTCTCTACCGTTGGCCAAAAAATACCGCATACGGTATCATACCGTGCAAACCGCCCACCCCTAGTCACACACTTCGTAAACATGCGACAACCATTACAAAAGAGGCCTTCACTTGGAATCCAAAAGGGAAAAGAAACAGGGGAAGATCGAGAAACACCTGGTGAAGGGACCTAGAGGCAGATGTAAAGAGAATCGGCAAGAAGCGGGAACAGGTAGAGGAATTGACCCAGGACCGGAAGGACTGGCGAAAACTTGTTTGCCCTCTGATGGACGATGGGAGATGATGATGAACCTTTCGACCAGTTAGACAGCCAGCAGTCACAGCCTTGGTGGAGCGAATACATAAACCACCTATATAGCCACGGACACTTGATCACATTCATTGGTCAGTAAATATTAAGCTGCTCAGTGCAGGTATGCATTACACCAGACCTGGGCATTTTCCGGCCCACGGGCCGCATCCGGCCCTTTGGTTCATTCTGACCGGCCCGCATAAGGTTAATGAGAAATTACAAAATAAACATATTTTCTAATTTGACCTGACTGACTGAATGTGCATTGCTTTTATTTTGAAGTTGTGTTCAACAAAAACGCAATGCGCGCGACATGAAAACCCACGAAACCTAAACCCGCGATAACTACTTCCGTAATTTGTCCAGACCAACCACAAACTTGTACGTCATCCTTCAAACGGTCCAGCCAATCACATCGTGTGACGTCACCAGCAGGCGCCGGAGCTGATCTCCGGCGAAAAGCACCAAATGAGGTGATTAAACTACAAATGTGGGCATCGTTATTATAATATGATGTATCTTGCTTGATATTTGGAATAGAAAGACAATATTGTGATGTCTTTACTGTGTTTTGGGGTGAACGTGACTGAAAAAAAAAAAAAAAAGGTACAAACGTTCACATTTTGTTAACCATTGTTTTGGGAAATTTGATTGAATAAATAAAATTTTTTGTAAGGCAATCTCGTTTTTTCCAGACTCTTACCAGTCTTACCAGCTTGTAAAAACAATGATATTTATTGCTTTATATAAAGAAATACAATTAATATTACGCAGAATTTAATTCAGCCTTTTGGTCCGGCCCGCCACAAAATTTTCTGTTTCTCATGTGGCCCCATGGAAAAAATAATTGCCCACCCCAGCATTACACTGACTGCTCTCTACGAACGTTAAAGGATGCTGCACCTGAACACTTCATAAATACAAAAATCCCAGACATGCTTCCTCTGAAGTGTGTCAGTATGTGACCAGTCATAATTAACACTTAACTGGGGAAGGGTGGATTGTAGCCCAAGCAGCTTGCACCAAATCTTACAGCACATGGCAGAGCCACCACACACCGCGACTCACCATATGGCACGCTCAGGACACAATCAGAGCGTGAGCTTGCCTCCGTATACCGTAATGTTAACATGCTGCATGGATACCGAAGTGTTACCAGCGATACTGGTAAACAGTGACGGTATCTTGGTATGAACAGCAAAAATTGCACTTAAGATTAAAATCTGACAAGCATACTTGCTGTATAAAGAGCAGAATAAACAGTGAGGGGTGTTTACTGAGGCCTGATGTGCTGTTTTCCAGGCTTTGTAGCATCGTCTGCAAACTGGCGCTCTTACACCTTGTGCATCGTGCTGAGTGATAAAACGATCTCCATTTATACCGCATTCAAGTTTTCCCTTGATAACGATAAACAAGCTTGTTTCCATTTTCCCAGAATGATCAGGTTGGGCGAGCGTGAAGCCGGAATACAACAGTCACTCCGGCTGCACGTGGCCCAACTCCACGTCCACTCGGACAAATCACGTCTAAACAAATCCAGTGGCGGGTTCCAGGAAGACGGCCAGTAAATGAGGCCTGAGAGCGAATTTGAAGAGGAAGGTGGGTCATCTGACTGTGATGAGATTGTTCCAAAGAAAGGTGATACCACTTTCATCATATGAAAAGGGGTCAGATTGCAGTGTGGTTGAGGACGCTGCCATTCAGCACCGGCAAAATCTGGAAACAATAACTTGTTCCGTGTTATAAAAACAAACACCACCAAGTTGATTACAGAGAGGAGGAGTGGACAAGTCACCCACCCAAGGCACCCAGGATAAGCAGACTGTGTGTCCGGGATAGTTTTTTTCTTACTCAGTTAATTAACTATTTAAAAGAGTTCATTGTGTGTGCACATTTTAAGGTAACGCACTTTACACTGGTGCGACACTGCAAATCCAGTCCTGAATCTGAGCTCCTGTTGCACCGGTACAATCAACAATATGGAGGCATGTCTAAGTCCTGATCTTAAAAAACTCTACAAATTAACTAAAAATGCTTACGCAGTATCCAACTAAAGATCGTAACTCAAGTAATTTCTAACCTCAGACCAAAAAAAAAAAAAAAACCTCCCTCAACTCCTACTCAGGAACTTGGGACATCCTTACTAGGCATGCAACGATACATTATGTGGCAAGAAATCACGATACAAATTTATGACTGACTATTTGAATCCATGAAACAAAACATGAACTGCGATTATCATCAGGCTGCGTACTCGCTTCACTTTTCCCAGCTGTAACTGCGCTGTTTAGAAAGCAGAGCACGCGATAATGCACGTGACTTCACTGTAGGTGGAAGTAACACAGCTCCAATACCACGGAAACACAAAAAAAACCCAGATACAAATGGGAAAGAACTGTTGTACGATTGACTGTACAAATAGATTTAACAAGAAACTGGAGCTCTCCTTTTATAGACTGCTGAAAAAAAAAGCAGGAAATGAAATAGCAGAAATGTTGGTAAAAATTTATTAAGAAAAGGCCGACTTGTTATGAACTTGAATTTTTTAAATTGATAAAGAATAGGAAAATAAGGGTTGCAATTTGGGGGAATAAATTTTTTTTTTCCCCAAAAAAAATATCATGGAAAAATCAAACCGTGAGCCCAATATCGTGAGCCAAGTCAAACTGTGACTTGAGTGAATCGTTACATGCCGAGTCCTTAACACGGAGTTCATCAAGTGATGTGAAATCAGCATTGCTGCTCATGACATGAACTACAAACAAAGTAGTACTTCTTATCTTTAAATCAGTTACGCTGGATTTACAACGTGTTCGCTTTAGATCAACACACAGATGTATTTGTGTGATAAATAGGAGATAAATATCCATCACTCGTCGGTTAGCTGGTTAGAGAGATTGTCAATGATGAAAGACAAATAAGGAGAAGTCCGGGTTCATCTTCCACCTTTGCAGCTCAAACACACGAAGGTTGAGAATGACATCACGGGGCTCGACATTAACCTTTTAATCCACTTGTCCAGTCGGACAAGCAGCAAGATTTTTCACTTTTTATTATTACTACGCATTTACAAGTTCAGTGAAAGGAAAGTGGTTAAAGTTTATCAAAAAGCAGGAATAATAATAATAATAATAATAATAATAATAATAATAATAATAATAATAAAGCTTTAATGACTCATAATTTTTCAATAAAACTCAAACTTCAACTCTAACAAAAAACAAAAACTACCCAATGCCCCATTACGGTGTTAAAACCCATAACCTGATGTGCAGTTTTAAGAGTTGAGATCATCATTTTCACTTTCTTTCGATGAAATGAAAGCGAAAGAAAACGGACATGATAAGGATGACGATCATGTTGTGAACGAAAACAAACTGAGTGAGTTCGGCACTGTTGTAAAATTCCCAAGGAAATATTTTACGACATTGGTGAGGGTTAATGTGAACCGCATGAAAGAAAAATTGAATAAATGTCCAAATGAAATGAAGATTCATCAAGGATATTTATTTTATTGAGGTATTTGATCACCATTTCTCCAACTTCCATGAAATCGAATAATCTATAATTACACCATGGTTCTTTTTATACACACACACACACCTGCTGTGCTCAGTTTCCCCGGAATTTCGTAAAAAATAACACGGCTGGATCACTGATGCCTCTTTTCCACCAAATCAGTTCCAGGGCTGGTTCGGTGCTGGTTCACAACTCATTCAACTTGCGAGCCAGCTGAGAACCAGTTTGCTTTTCCATACCTCGCGGTGCTAAGAGAAGCCACGTCATTACGTCGTTGTATACGTCAGTTACGGCGCTACGTTTGCATAAACCTTGGCACGAATATCGAAGCAAAAACAACACGGAAGAAGCAGCAGCAGCAGCAACAGCAATAATAATAATAATGGATGACTTCACGTTTGTACAGCTGCTGCTTCTCGGCGCTTAAAAATGGCGACCTTTTGCGGTCTTGTTATTGTTGTTGGTCTTAACAACTCCGCCCCCCGCTGACGTAAGCGGCTCTTTCCTCTGGCCCAGCAGAGAGTTGGTGCTAGCCTGGAACCGGTTTTTCTGGCCCCAGAGCCAGTTCTTTATCAGTGGAAACAGAAAACCCGGTTCCAAACTAAGCACTGGCCCCGAACCAGCCCTGGAACTGCTTTGGTGGAAAAGGGGCATGAGGGGATTGAACTCATTTTGTTGGAACTGTATTGATGTAACTCTTGAATAATTACTACAAAAATGGTGATTTAACAAATATTCAGCTTGTCCCGACAGACACGCAGATGCAGATTTGACTTGTCCGGACCAAACGTTTGATTGTCCCGGACAGTCGGACTACCGTTCTAACGTCCAACTTCCAAGGTAAGTCAAACGAAGCATAACTTTATCACACCAGCTTTTGAGATGAACAAGACTTCTCTCTTACGACAAGACAAGAGGTGTGAGCTCCAGCCTGAAGTGCTGCACTGCATCAGTGACTCCGTGTCATCGTGAGCACAATGTTGTGCATCTTTCTGACACACACCTTTGCCATCTGCAACAGAAAGTATACACACCCCCAGCTCCCAGACAGCCTGTCGGAGTCACTGCTAGCATCTCCAGTTCAAACACGACCTGGAAATTTTTCACTTGTCCTTCACTTAGCGCTTACTCGAGGCTACGGTGTTCACTATTCACCCTCTTACACGTCTCTCCAACCTCAGAAGCCTCAGGTAACGCACGGTGTGCTCAGGACAGACGCTGCTACAGCTGACTGGCAACACAATCTCTCTCCCACACATGGGAGTGTGGATTAACAAAAGGTTCTTCAGAAGAGTCGGTTACGCAGCTCTAAGCACATTTCCATCATACACAACCCCCAACCGTGAGATTAATCCCGTCTTCTCATTCCTTCTCCTTACCCTGAGATGGAAACTGAAAGACAGAGACAGATCTAAGGTATTGATCCTCCATCCATGTCCAACTGATCTGTCAGCTTAGTGGTATAATTCAGTGGCAGTTTATCCGTTCTCAAGCTGAATATTCAAACAAACAAAATATAGCAACCGCTCAGGTTCCTCCAAAGAAACACGCTCGACAGATAAGCAGGAAAGAAACGGCTCTTTGCGCGGATTTCCATCAACTTGCAACCAAACTCGTATTTACATCCCGACTCGAGTTTCTTCTCACGCAATTTTAGTGACAACTGCTAAAAAGCGATGAGAACTTGGCCAAAGTTTTGCGACTCAGTTTGAATCGAACCCTGGTGTGATTCGATTACGCCATACAGACCAAAAATCAAAACTGGTCTGAGAGCAGCTGAGCGAGGTGGTTTCAGTCTGCTTCCTTGTGACCTCATGTCGTTTGACGGCAGTGAGAAACCGAAGTGGTCTGACTGCAAGAACAGCTGTGGGCCGCGTTTTGGTTTTTCTGGAGATGGGAGCTGCTACACTGAGCCAAAGTGCTGAGCCGAAACACGTTCTTGGGATTTCACCCAACAATCTCAAGGTGAAAAAACACTGGATGTGATCCACAAAACTAGTTATTTATGAGTGCCGGATGTGTCGCCATATTTCTGACCAAAGAAAAAGAATTTAAGAGGATTTTTTTTTTTAGCTTTACAGCAAGTGGACTTGTTTTTGTATTTTTGGTTCATTTATTTTGTTTGGAATGTGAAACTCAAGGTCATAAAAAAAAAAAAAAAGTAGAAAGGGCGATACGAACACATCTACCAGCGACCCGATCTTGTGAAGTAAGGAACTGGTAGTGAATTTGATTTTCTGATTAGAAAAAGAAAGCGCAACTTTATTATTCCTCACACACTTGTGAAATTCCTCTCTGCATTTAACCCATCTGAAGCAGTGAACACACACACGCATGTGAGCAATGAGCACACACACATACCCAGAGCAGTGGGCAGCCATGCAAACAGCACCCGGGGAGCAGTTGGGAGTTGGGTGCCTCGCTCAAGGGCGCCTCAGCCCAAGGCCGTCCCATGTTAAAGTGCATTTCTGGACCAAATTTGTTTTGTTTTTTTATATGAAAGAATGTCCGTTTATGGGTGGCACGGTGGTGTAGTGGTTAGCGCTGTCGCCTCACAGCAAGAAGGTCCGGGTTCGAGCCCCGTGGCCGGCGAGGGCCTTTCTGTGCGGAGTTTGCATGTTCTCCCCGTGTCCGCGTGGGTTTCCTCCGGGTGCTCCGGTTTCCCCCACAGTCCAAAGACATGCAGGTTAGGTTAACTGGTGACTCTAAATTGACCGTAGGTGTGAATGAGAGTGTGAATGGTTGTCTGTGTCTATGTGTCAGCCCTGTGATGACCTGGCGACTTGTCCAGGGTGTACCCCGCCTTTTCGCCCGTAGTCAGCTGGGATAGGCTCCAGCTTGCCTGCGACCCTGTAGAACAGGATAAAGCGGCTACAGATAATGAGATGAGATGAGAATGTCCGTTTACACACTCATCCAGAAGGGTAATTTTGCACAAGGCCATCTGTCTACAGCAGAAAAAAATAAAATAAAACGCGTCTGGAAAAATCCCAAGGGAGTCTGGAGCCAGATCCGTGACGTCACCTGCGGAAGCGCCAGCAGGCTGCGAGAGCTCTGCACGGTTTCAGTGCACAGCCAAGTTTAGCAGCGAGCGATTTTGCATTGAAATATGGAATTGTTGGGGGCATCATGGCTCAGGTGGATAAGATGCCATACCATAAAATCTGGGGACCCGGGTTCGATTCCGACCAGAGGTCATTTCCCGATCCCTCCCCCACTCATTTCCTGTCTCTACACTGTCCTATCCAATAAAGGTGAAAAAAGCCCAAAAAATCTCTTTTTTTTTTTTTTTAAAAAATGGAATTGTCACCTGAGCGCAACGTGGGAAACGATGAGTGCTAATCCCATCAAGATTGGTGTTGCTACACCCTCCTATGATACATCTGTTAACCATTTTAATAACTACGTGATAACATTGAAGAAATGTGCAGAAAACCACCAGGTCGTTTTCTCATAAACAAACCAGCGCTAGCGTAGGATTCAGAAGGAGGCGTTCCGCACATCAATGTTTGCCGGGAAATCCAAATGCCAAGTTTTTTCAGAGGCGGACCAATTCAAGGATTCAAGGAGCTTTATTGTCATACCAGCTCACATTCACATGTTTATGGTATGAAATTAGGACTCCGGTCCCAGGAGCAGTAAATGGACTATAAAATCTCATATCATCTGTAGCCGCTTTATCCTGTTCTACAGGGTCGTGGGCAAGCTGGAGCCTATCCCAGCTGACTACGGGCGAAAGGCGGGGTACACCCTGGACAAGTCGCCAGGTCATCACAGGGCTGACACATAGACACAGACAACCATTCACACTCACATTCACACCTACGCTCAATTTAGAGTCACCAGTTAACCTAACCTGCATGTCTTTGGACTGTGGGGGAAACCGGAGCACCCGGAGGAACACGGGGAGAACATGCAAACTCCGCACAGAAAGGCCCTCGCCGGCCACGGGGCTCGAACCCGGACCTTCTTGCTGTGAGGCGACAGTACTAACCACTACACCACCGTGCCGCCCGGACTATAAAATATAAAAATATAAAAGTACGAAGTAAAACTAACAGAAAATAAAAGAATATAAAACTAGACATTTAAATAAGCTAAACAAACTTAAACAAGAAGCCGGTTTTAACATATAGCAGCCTAAGGCCAAGTTTACATTAGACCGTATCTGTCTCGTTTTCTTCGCGGATGCACTGTCCGTTTACATTAAACCGCCTGGAAACGCCGGGAAACGGGAATCCGCCAGGGTCCACGTATTCAATCCAGATGGTGTCAGCTCTGGTGCTGTGTAAACATTCAGAATACGCGGATACGCTGTGCTGAGCTCTAACTGGCGTCTCATTGGACAACGTCACTGTGACCTCCACCTTCCTGATTCGCTGGCATTGGTCATGTGACGCGACTGCTGAAAAACAGCGCGGACTTCCGCCTTGTATCACCTTTCATTAAAGAGTATAAAAGTATGAAAATACTGCAAATACTGACGCAAATACTGCCCATTGTGTAGTTATGATGGTCTTTAGGCTTGCCATCCTTCCACTTGCAAGTGGTAAGTGACTTGCGCACAGCGGCTCAGTCCCGAATCACTGCTCGTGCGCTTCACTCCCGCACTCTGTTAGCTGCGCAGGGCCGGCGTGCGCACCCTCCAGAGGGCACTCGCTGTTCAGGGCGGAGTGATTTGGAGCGCAGCCGCTGAGGAGGAAGCGATGAGCCGCACTGACACATTTCAACTTGCGTGCCGAATTAGTCATGTGATTAGCGTATCCGTGTATTGGCGTTGCTGTGTGCACGCGAATCGTTTTTAAAAACGTTCATCTGATGATCCGCTCTAATGTAAACCCCACCTTACATTGATCTGGCTCCTGAATTTACCCCCGATACGCACTTTAACCTAACCTTTGGACTGTGGGGGAAACCGGAGCACCCGGAGGAAACCCATGCAGACTCGGCCGCTGGGTTCGAACCCAGAACCTTCTTGCTGTGAGGCAACCGTGCTAACCACTACACCACCCAACACGGTGAACAAGTTCAGTGTGAGGAATGGGACGGGAGTATCAGGTATCGGCGATACTCAGAGAGAGTCAGATATCGCTGCACCCCTGTGCCTAGAGATGATATTGATCAAGCCTTCTCTTACCTTGGGCAGTTCTCTGAGCTGGTTGGCATCGAGCAGGAGCTCCTCCAGGCTGCGGGTGTAGCGGTAGATCTCATCAGGGACGGTGTGCAGAGAGCAGTGCCGCTTATCCACCGACTCAACGTGGCGGTTACACCGCCAGAGAGGGATGCACTTGAGCATGGCGGCCCGCCGGGGCTGATCAGGGCCTCCGCATTAGAAACCGAGACCAGGAGAACCCACACACACACACACACACACACAATCCCAGTGGGAGAGGTTTCACTTCCACTCGCTTTATCACTGACCGCTCTCCGACACCGCTCTCCAGTCTTCCTGTCAGAAACTCAGCCCTGCTGGAGCTCCATCTCCGGTTTAACTGAACCGAGCTCACTGTCCAGAACCGAAACCGAGCTCCTCAAAGAAAATCTTTCGGTTTAATTCAGCAATATTTTCGTCGTGATGAAGCGCAAAGCTCCTCCTCCTCCTCTTGTTGTTGTTGTTAAGCTACTCTCTGAGGCTAGCTCGGTTGCTAGCTAAAGGTTTAAAACCGTTCACTTTCAGCTAGTCACCGAATACAATGCTAACTGTGTGATTTTTTTTTTTTTAACGCGACTTATTTATTATTGTTTATGATGAAAAGCAGTCGCCAGTGAGCTGTTATTCTCCGTCACGGCGGTCCTGAGTCTCTCTCAGCCGGCTCTGGGCTCCTCCTCGGCTGCGCGCGGCCACCACAAACTACACCGAGTTCGCGGATTCTCATACGGTTCCGGTTAATCCAGTCGGACACACTCGCGCGCGCCAGGACACTTCCGGCTCCTGAGTCAAGCCGAGCTTCGCACTGACCGAGCCATTCTTCCCCAACTACGCCTCATCGCATGGGTTTGACTACATCAGAGCGTCATTCTTTCCCACCCGTATTCGCACAAACCCCGCCTCCTACTCTTCTTCTTCTTCTCTTCTTCTTTAAGGGTTTGATGGCGGTTGGCAAACCAACTTAAAGGTGCATTACCGCCACCTACTGGGCTGGCGTGTTGAACAAACAGATGCTGTGTTCACACTTACACCGGTACGAAAGTGGGATGGACCCTTTTCACTCACGTGACCTTCGTAAACGCGACCGCCATTTTGGACATGAAGAAATAACGGTTTACGGCACAGACCCTTTCGGTTCTCGCTCATCTCGCTGCTACAATGACTGCTTAAGGCCAATTTATGCTGACAACCCAGTCGTCGCAGATAGCGTCTGCGTAGCCCCCTCACCTTCGCAGACGCTCTGCGCGCACCTCCCAAAAATTGTGACCACCGCAGAAGCCTTGCAGACAAGAGGGCTCTCATTGGTCCACTCTACATCCGCTGTACACGCACTTCCGCTTCCCTACTTTCCCGGTTTGGTTTGTTTTCACGACTGCCATTTTTAAAAACACGAGCGAAGATGGAGCAGTACGAAGAGCGGTTGATTGAGGAAGTGAGGAAGTACGTACATCTATACGACTCCAGTTCTAGTCATTATAAAAAAAAAAGTTCTAGTCATTATAAGTAACCGGAGGATAAACACTCCACTAACCACACCCACCAACTACTCCTAGCGACTTCACGCCCCCTTGCGTTGTGCCAGTGAATAACATCGCGCACGCCTATTACTCCCCGCTCAACGATAAATTACAACTGTCTGCGAAAAGCTATCTGCGAAAGCCTTGTCGCAAGAGCATGCAGAGGCCTTTAGACTGCAACAATAATCCCTAACACACATTTAAGTATCCGTCGTAAAGACGTGAAACTCGTCAAGTGACGAGTGTGTTCATTGATAAGCTAACACAATCTAAAAGTAGACATACCATCACACTGCCCTGGCGCTGTGGACAGTTTACCTTCTATGCATACATGTCAACCTTTGGTCAATCAAACCTGTATAACCAACCTCCAAAATCTGTATTTCCCTTATAAAATCCGTATAAGATGCAAATTAAAATAATTTACCTAAAATTTGAATGATAATTAACAATGATATATCCCAGTTACTTTTTATTCAATATTAATAACAATAAACCTTCAGAATGAATACAAAGCTCCAATGTTTGACAAAAACACAAAGTGTTATCAGCGTAGTTATGAAGGAAATACTTCGTTGTTTGGAGACAGGTTTCACCGAGCGGCTATTATGCGCGAGACTTCATATTAGCCACAAAGTCAGAAAAATCTGTTCGTAAAATTACGTTATAATGACCAAATACAATGAAAAGTATTTTTCCAGTCTCACCTGTGAAAGGTAATCCCATGTGATCTCGTTTGGACGGTAAACCTGTTGGTACAGTTAAACGCAGCACATGAATGAGGCATCTTTATTCTCAGCTACTGTCTAGACGCTATACCAGAGACGGGTGAAGAATCTCCACTTTGCCACATCCAATATGGCGGCGAGGATGACGTATGATTCTACGCAGAAGGCGGCGTCTATGTTTATATGTCTATGACTTCATGGTTGGTGGGATACTCGCAATGCGGTGTGCACATGATCAAAAGTGGAACGAAGTCTTGCTACCACAAGATAACGCGCGATTTCATAAGACTCTTTACTGGCTGTCTGTGGTGTAAAGTATGTTTGCAAATGTTATGCGCTCTTTTATCATTGTGGGAATTGATTATAGCTCTAAATAAATATTGAAGTTTTTTTTAAAGAATCTGTATAACTTTATTTATACGCCCGTATACTACGTTTATTGAATCAAATCCGTATAAAATAAGGACATTCCATATAGGTTGACATGTATGATCTGTCCACACTAGCGAGAAATGTTTGCGGTTTTCTTTCACAGTAGTTGAAATGCGCGTGCGCGAAATGTTTCCGTGGTTACCGAGTAACTTCCTTCCGAGAATATGGCGGATGAAACAATGTGTGTGCGCTTTTTGTTGTCAGTGTACAGTCTGTATTTCTGGTGGTCATTTATTCAGTTGAATCGTATAAAACGCGTGAGGCAGTTGAGAAAGAAACAAACGAATCTCCGTTCTTCACTATTTTATTCAGCGAAGACATCGATTGAGGTGTGTGACTTTGCGCATGCGCATTATATTTGTATCGATACAGAGCCGCTTCATCTGTCCACACTACAGCGAAGCGCTACAGTATCAGTATGAAACCCATACATTTGTGGGTTTCGTACCGATACAGTTATACCGCTACAGTACCGGTATAGTTGCTAGTGTGGACAGGTGTTGTGGTACAAAAGTAGTTTCGTATCAGTACAAAATCCCTAGTGTGGACAGGGTAAATGAAAAAGAAATAAAATCTCATCTCATCCTGTTCTACAGGGTCGCAGGCGAGCTGGAGCCTATCCCAGCTGACTACGGGCGAAAGGCAGGGTACACCCTGGACAAGTCGCCAGGTCATCACAGGGCTGACACATAGACACAGACAACCATTCACACTCACATTCACACCTACGGTCAATTTAGAGTCACCAGTTAACCTAACCTGCATGTCTTTGGACTGTGGGGGAAACCGGAGCACCCGGAGGAAACCCACGCGGACAACATGCAAACTCCGCACAGAAAGGCCCTCGCTGGCTGCTGGGCTCGAACCCGGACCTTCTTGCTGTGAAGCGACAGCGCTAACCACTACACCACCGTGCCGCGACGCTAATTCTGAATCTTTCAGAAATGTGATAACATAAGAATACATCTGACTTGATCATCTTCTTCTTCTTTTGGCTGCTCCCGATCAGGGGTCACTACAGCGGATCTTTCGTCTCCATTGCTCCCTGTCTTCCGCATCCTTCTCTACCACTTTCATGTCCTCTCTCACCACATCCATGTATCTCCTCTCCTCGTTTTCGTGTGCCTGGCAGCTCCATCCTCAACATTCTCCTTCCAACATGCTCTGCATCTCTTCTCAGGATGTGCCCATACCATCTCAGTCTCATCTCTCTTAGCTTAATTACCAAGCTCTCCACATGTGCTGTCCCTCTGATGTGCTCGTTCCTTATCCTGTCCAACCTCCCATCGCAAACCTTAACATCCTCAACTCCGCCACCTCCAACTTTGCCTCCTGTCTCTTCGTTAAGGGTACGGTCTCCAATTCATACATCATAGCTGGTCTCACTACTGTCTTATACATCTTACCTTTCACTTTTGCTGGGACTTTCCTATCACAAATGACTCCCGAACTCCTTCTCCAACTGCTCCACCCTGCCTGCACTCTCTTTCTCACCTCACTATCGCAGCCCCCATTTTCCTGCACAGTTGACCCCAGTACTTGAATTCACCGACTTTCTTTACGTGTACTCCTTGCATCTTCACTACACTCTCATCCCCATTCTCACTGATGCACATGTGACTTGATGTCACATGTGCATCAATGACATCAATACATCTGACTTGATGCTCTCTTTAATAAACCAGCTCAAGTGAAATTGTGATGATTAAGCATTCTGAGAGATCTATCGCATCAAGCTCATTTCTTTCGCGTTCATATTTCTTACAGTGAAGTATTACATGCGCTACTGATTCCCTACAGTATTCACAATTTCCCATTGGGTGTTTGCCTATTTTGTTAAGAGAATAGTTAAGTCCTTCATCCATCCATCCAACCATCCATGTCAAGTCAAGTTTATTATTTCTATAGCACTTTTAACACTAAACATTGTCCCAAAGCAGCTTTACAGAATCTGAATGACCCAAAACATGAGTTAATTTTGTCCCTAATCTATCCCCAATGAGCACGCCTGTGGCGACGGTGGCAAGGAAAAACTCCCTCAGACGACATGAGGAAGAAACCTCAAGAGGAACCAGACTCAAAAGGGAACCCATCCTCATTTGGGTTCCCAACAACAGACAACATGACTAGAACATCAACAGTTTTAACATGAAGTCAGTTTTGTTGATGTTATAACTCTTCACTGATGAGTGCAAAACTGTTCATGACAACTGCAGTCCTAAAATTAGCAAGCCAACTGTCGTCCTCAGCCATAAAAGCATTACTGTAAGAGTCCAGAGCATCTTCCAAGTGTGACTTTCAACTGTCCATATGGGGCCGTACTCTACAGGATCGATGCGATGAGACTCTGACCAGACATAGGGCATCAGGATGGATCAGGCAGGTCTGAGGAGCAGAAGAGGTCAGCACCTCGATCCCAGGATTGACATGTAACTCAGAGGGACAGATTTTTTTTGGGGGGGGAGGGGAGAGAAAACACAGGTTGTTAGGTATGCCCAATGTCACCTGAATAAGTAGGTACAGTATACATTTTGCGCTGAGTACAAGCGGGGACTCCGGCAAAACTAACTATGACAGCATAACTAAAAGGGGAGAGCCAGAAGGTAACACAGGCATGAGGGAACCCCGGGACATAAAGCAGCCAGCCACTACACTGTCCATCCATCCATCCATTATCTGTAGCTGCTTATCTTGTCCTACGTAGGATGAAGAGAGCCCACCTGCCCCTGCCCATCCTCACTACATTCTACAAAAGTACCATAGAGAGCGTTCTAACCAGCTGCATCTCTGTGTGGTGTGGAGGCTGCAGTGCCTCTGACTGGAAGACTGTGAGCAGAGGTGTAGCTAGGGTGGGGTCCTGGGGTGCCCTCCTTTGTCATAACCATACATTTTTTTCAATAACCGCATAAGAATATTAGAAAAGCAGCCACTGTAATTTTTCTAACATTTTTTTAAAACTAGATTGTCACCTCAGCCTCATTAGGGTTTCTATAACCTTGTATGGACTTCCTGTGGTTTGGGCGCGACAACCCAGTTCTACGCAAGCACAACACGATCGCACTAGAAAGTATGTTCAAGCTGCCAGTGTGGCTGCAGTCTTTTTAGTTGCGAATTACGAGTATTTCCTCTTGTGTTAATAATGCGCCGTGTCAAAACAAGCGAAACTTTCCTCTTTCTTTTGACGTGAAGAGAGGTAAGCAATTTATTATATATTTTTTTCCATCAAAGTTGCATTTTGTGGCTTCGAAGCTAAGTTTTAGTGTGCCGTTTCTAGAACACAACATCAAGAAAACGTGGAAGAATACACTACTGTATGGCAGAGCGATCGACATTGACAAGATCGTTGACATCTTTGCCATTCGTCATCCACAATGCCTTTTACTGAGAAACGTTTTGGCCAACGAGCAGTAAGACAACAAGAATAGAGAGATCTGGATCGGTTGACTAGGGTAAGATGTCAAGCCGCTATCTATACACTGCCGGATAAAGCTGATTTGGCCTAATCATTGTCCGACATCTCAACAGCTCACAACATGAGATGAAAGAAAGATGTAAAGACCGTGTTATTTTCTCAAATGTATTCAATGTATTTTTTCATTTACAAACCTGCGGGTATGTACTCAGGCTGCCGGTCAGTGTGTGACACCCCCCCCCAAAAAAAAATTCCTAGCTACGCACCTGGTGAGGAGAGTGGTGAGGGCAGCAGAGAAAATCATTGGGACTTCTTTTCCCTCCATTCAGGACATTGCACCAAGGCACTGCATGTCTCGAGCCAGTGACCCCTCACACCCTCATTATAGACTGTTCTCCCCTCTGGAAAGAGGTTCCGCAGCATTCGGTGCAGGACCACCAGATTCTGTAACAGCTTTTTCCCCCCGGGTCACCAGACTGCTGAACTCCAAATCCAAACTCTAAACTTCTATTTATAACTTGAACAATTCCTAATTCCACAGGTCACTTTATACTATTGCACTTGATAATATTTTTGCTGCTGCATAATTTAATTTAATACACTTCATATTTAATTCTGTGCTGAGCCAAATTGCAACGAAATTTTGTTTGGTGTACATTTGTTGCATACTGAATGACAATAAAGGTTGTCGAAGTCTACAGGGTCACAGGCAAGCTGGAGTAGCCTGGGAAATCCCATGCTGCTTTGCACAATCGTTCCGATCTGAAAAGACAGCATGGAAACTATGGTCTAAAGGCTCGCCTGAGTTAGGGAGCCAATCAGAGAGTGGGGAGGGGTGGAAAGACGGTGACGCGTACTACTCGACAAACGGAAGCTTGTAGTTTATTTGGGACTGTTTACTGATCACATTTAACATGGCGGCGAGCGATACGAACCAAACTTTCGATCAAGCTTTGTCTTGCACAAACGGCAGTAATCGTTCGGTGCCATTGTTTTCCTATTTTTGTTTTGCCTTCTCTTTCTCTTTCCTTCTTTTCTTCATCGCTCTAACTACATCACCGGGTACAACTGCCATGATTGGCCATGGGCTACGTATACGCCAAATGATAGACATTCGCAACGTCCAATAAACGGCCGTTGACAATCGTAAACCACACCTCCCCTACAAGAAATTCAATAGGCGGATTCCAGACCATATTTCACTTGTGATATGGTCTGGTGTTAACCAGACTAAAGCTGGAGCCTATCCCAGCTGATTATGGGCGAGAGGCGGGGTACACCCTGGACAAGTCACCAGGTTATCGCAGGGTGATTACATAGACACAGACAACTATTCACACCTACGGTCAATTTAGAGCCACCAATTAGCCTAACCTGCATGTCTTTGGACTGTGGTCGAACCCAGAACCTTCTTGCTGTGAGGCGACAGTGCTAACCACTACACCACCGTGCCGCCCCTAGTTAAGTCCTGAATGTCCAATTCTTAAATGGGTGATCATGAGATCTTCTCTCCGATTCCTGCCCCCTATCCTTCCAGTTTTCACCTGTTTTTCAATGTAGTCCTCCGGTTTCACTGCCATCCCAATACTCCTGTCAGAGTGACTTTGCGTAGGACTTGATGTAAATCTGAGCCTCTGCCTTACTGATTGAGATTTGCAATTCTATTTCAATCTTATTTAGTGTTTGCTTAGCCAGCTTGTCAATCTGTTCATTTCCTTCCACGCCAACATGCACAGGTATCCAAAGAAAACTAGTTGAAATGCCCTTTGAATCTCATCTCATCTCATTATCTCTAGCCGCTTTATCCTGTTCTACAGGGTCGCAGGCAAGCTGGAGCCTATCCCAGCTGACTACGGGCGAAAGGCGGGGTACACCCTGGACAAATCGCCAGGTCATCACAGGGCTGACACATAGACACAGACAACCATTCACACTCACATTCACACCTACGGTCAATTTAGAGTCACCAGTTAACCTAACCTGCATGTCTTTGGACTGTGGGGGAAACCGGAGCACCCGGAGGAAACCCACACGGACACGGGGAGAACATGCAAACTCCACACAGAAAGGCCCTCACCGGCCACGGGGCTCGAACCCGGACCTTCTTGCTGTGAGGCGACAGCGCTAACCACTACACCACCGTGCCGCCCTGCCCTTTGAATCTATTTTACGCAAAGTTATAAAGATTTCATTGATTATATCTGTTTGAAATGATTTACCTGACTGAATACTTTCCAATGCTGAGTAACTATCTGAGATTATGACTGTTTTGTTTATTGCATTTTCTTTAACCCTTTTCAGGGCCAATAATATTGCCACCAATTCTGTTGTGTACACCGTCACATTGTTGGTCACTCTTTTCTTAATACTTACTCCTTTCTTTGGGATATACACTACTGATCCAGCACATTCCTTTTTTGGGGTCTTTAGAACCATCTGTAAATATACACATATATTTAGAAAAATAAAAATCCAAATAATTTTGTACAAATTCCCTAACTGATATATCCTTTGATTTCTTTCTAATTTCCTGATGAATATTTAAATCTACAACTGGGAATGGGAATAAGCATGGTGGAACTGGTGATAATGGGACTGTTGGGCAGTACTGTAGCTGATGTAAACCAATACTTTCTGTTTTAGCATCACTTATCCATCCAAAAATTAGGGAATTAGATTCATAGCATTCCCAACAATCTTTTGTAATACTTTTAGCAGGATGGTTGTCATAATGCCCCTGAAGACTGACCCAATACAGTGGTGCTTGAAAGTTTGTGAACCCGTTAGAATTTTCTATATTTCTGCATAAATGTGACCTAAAACATCATCAGATTTTCACACAAGTCCTAAAAGTAGATAAAGAGAACCAAGTTAAACAAATGAGATTAAAATATTCTACTTGGTCATTTATTTATTGAGGAAAATGATCCAATATTACATATCTGTGAGTGGCAAAAGTATGTGAACCTCTAGGATTAGCAGTTAATTTGAAGGTGAAATTCGAGTCAGGTGTTTTCAGTCAATGGGATGACAATCAGGTGTGAGTGGGCACCCTGTTTTATTTAAAGAACAGGGATCTATCGAAGTCTGATCTTCACAACACGTTTGTGGAAGTGTATCATGGCACGAACAAAGGAGATTTCTGAGGACCTCAGAAAAAGCGTTGTTGATGCTCATCAGGCTGGAAAAGGTTACAAAACCATCTCTAAAGAGTTTGGACTCCACCAATCCACAGTCAGACAGATTGTGTACAAATGGAGGAAACTCAAGACCATTGTTACCCTCCCCAGGAGTGGTCGACCAACAAAGATCACTCCAAGAGCAAGGCGTGTAATAGTCAGCTTGGTCACAAAGGACCCCAGGGTAACTTCTAAGCAACTGAAGGCCTCTCTCACATTGGCTAATGTGAATGTTCATGAGTCCACCATCAGGAGAACACTGAACAACAATGGTGTGCATGGCAGGGTTGCAAGGAGAAAGCCACTGCTCTCTAAAAAGAACATTGCTGCTCGTCTGCAGTTTGCTAAAGATCACGTGGACAAGCCAGAAGGCTATTGGAAAAATGTTTTGTGGACGGATGAGACCAAAATAGAACTTTTTGGTTTAAATGAGAGGCGTTATGTTTGGAGAAAGGAAAACACTGCATTCCAGCATAAGAACCTTATCCCATCTGTGAAACATGGTGGTGGTAGTATCATGGTTTGGGCCCGTTTTGCTGCATCTGGGCCAGGACGGCTTGCCATCATTGATGGAACAATGAATTCTAAATTATACCAGCGAATTCTAAAGGAAAATGTCAGGACATCTGTCCATGAACTGAATCTCAAGAGAAGGTGGGTCATGCAGCAAGACAACGACCCTAAGCACACAAGTCGTTCTACCAAAGAATGGCTAAAGAAGAATAATGTTTTGGAACATCCAAGTCAAAGTCCTGACCTTAATCCAATCGAAATGTTGCGGAAGGACCTGAAACAAGCAGTTCATGTGAGGAAACCCAAGGGGGTCACACCAGATACTGAAAGCAAAGGTTCACATACTTTTGCCACTCACAGATATGTAATATTGGATCATTTTCCTCAATAAATAAATGACCAAGTATAATATTTTTGTCTCATTTGTTTAACTGGGTTCTCTTTATCTACTTTTAGGACTTGTGTGAAAATCTGATGATGTTTTAGGTCATATTTATGCAGAAATATAGAAAATTCGAAAGGGTTCACAAACTTTCAAGCACCACTGTATATCATCAACTGTAGCCTTCTGATCCTTAATGGCATTTCTCTCATTTCCACCTGCATTGAAAACACCCGCCTCCTACTCCTCGTCGGTTTGATGATTAACCAATCCTAGTGCAGGATGGGCCACACGACGAACCAATCACAATACACCATACAGCCTTCTCCAGAATACGTGTAGGAAAAGAAAATCCTCCTGAACTGGCTTTCCATAGCTGTTTTCTCTGCAGATTCAGGCATGACGCCTAGCGGTCAGGAGGACTGGAACGATTCAGATCAGCACTTTCGCTCCATTGTTATTATTATTATTATTATTATTATTATTATTATTATTATTATTATTATCCCCACAGGTTTCTCGACCTGGATAATATTTTTCATCACTCAGTAAACTGATGGATATTAAATAAGATATAGTGTTATAATACAATAACAGTTTGTTGCTGTAATGTTGAAGAAAGACACTGTAGAATGAGCTGTTGCTAAAGGTAAGGCTACAGGTGAATTCATCCCAGTCATGATTAATTAAAGGTTTCATCTAATTAAAGATACATTCGTTTGCAAAAGAGTAGATTTCTGGGGGGAAAATAATTTCTTTATCGTTTAAACAGGGAATATTTAGAGGATATTCAACATAAGGAGATAAACTTCATATCTTCACACCACCATAATGTTCTTTATATTATATAGACACATCCACAAACAAAAAGTGCCCAGGTTTATCTAAACTATTCATAGATTTCCACATGAGTGGCATGATAATCAAATACACCATGCACTGAGAGGCTCCGGTTGAAATGATGGATTCTCTGAGGTGACTGGCATTGTACTATTTTCTGAGCGATGCAGCCCTGAAGAGAATCCATAATTACTGGTGCATCTCAGTGCATGGTGTACAGTGGTGCTTGAACGTTTGTGAACCCTTTAGAATTTTCTATATTTCTGCATAAATATGACCTAAAACATCATCGGATTTTCACACAAGTCCTAAAAGTAGATAAAGAGAACCCAGTTAAACAAATGAGACAAAAATATTATACTTGGTCATTTATTTATTGAGGAAAATGATCCAATATTACATATCTGTGAGTGGCAAAAGTATGTGAACCTCTAGGATTAGCAGTTAATTTGAAGGTGAAATTAGAGTCAGGTGTTTTCAATCAATGGGATGACAATCAGGTGTGAGTGGGCACCCTGTTTTATTTAAAGAACAGGGATCTATCAAAGTCCGATCTTCACAACACGTTTGTGGAAGTGTATCATGGCACGAACAAAGGAGATTTCTGAGGACCTCAGAAAAAGCGTTGTTGATGCTCATCAGGCTGGAAAAGGTTACAAAACCATCTCTAAAGAGTTTGTACTCCACCAATCTACAGTCAGACAGATTGTGGACAAATGGAGGAAATTCAAGACCATTGTTACCCTCCCCAGGAGTGGTCGACCAACAAAGATCACTCCAAGAGCAAGGCGTGTAATAGTCGGCGAGGCCACAAAGGACCCCAGGGTAACTTCTAAGCAACTGAAGGCCTCTCTCACACTGGCTAATGTTAATGTTCATGAGCCCACCATCAGGAGAACACTGAACAACAATGGTGTGCATGGCAGGGTTGCAAGGAGAAAGCCACTGCTCTCCAAAAAGAACATTGCTGTTCGTCTGCAGTTTGCTAAAGATCATGTAGACAAGCCAGAAGGCTACTGGAAAAATGTTTTGTGGACGGATGAGACCAAAATAGAAGTTTTTGGTTTAAATGAGAAGTGTTTTGTTTGGAGAAAGGAAAACACTGCATTCCAGCGTAAGAACCTTATCCCATCTGTGAATCATGGTGGTGGTAGTATCATGGTTTGGGCCTGTTTTGCTGCATCTGGGCCAGGGCGGCTTGCCATCATTGATGGAACAATGAATTCTGAATTATATCAGTGAATTCTAAAGGAAAATGTCAGGACATCTGTCCATGAACTGAATCTCAAGAGAAGGTGGGTCATGCAGCAAGACAACGACCCTAAGCACACAAGTCGTTCTACCAAAGGACAGTTAAAGAAGAATAAAGTGAATGTTTTGGAATGGCCAAGTCAAAGTCCTGACCTTAATCCAATCAAAATGTTGCTGAAGGACCTGAAGCGAGCAGTTCATGTGAGGAAACCCACCAACATCCCAGAGTTGAAGCTGTTCTGTATGGAGGAATGGGCTAAAATTCCTCCAAGCCGGTGTGCAGGACTGATCAACAGTTACCGCAAACGTTTAGTTGCGGTTATTGCTGCACAAGGGGGTCACACCAGATACTGAAAGCAAAGGTTCACATACTTTTGCCACTCACAGATATGTAATATTGGATCTTTTTACTCAATAAATAAATGACCAAGTATAATATTTTTGTCTCATTTGTTTAACTGGGTTCTCTTTATTTACGTTTAGGACTTGTGTGAAAATCTGATGATGTTTTAGGTCATATTTATGCAGAAATATAGAAAATTCTAAAGGGTTCACAAACTTTCAAGCACAACTGTATTTGATTTGATTTATATCAAGTGGTCTGTAATACCCTTCATGTGTTTCCACACTAGTTCATGTAGTTTATAAGGTTTCTATAGGTATATATACAGTGTCTTGCAAAAGTATTCATCCCCCTTGGTGTTTGTCCTGTTTTGTCGCATTACAAATTGGAATTAAAATGGATTTTTGGAGGGTTAGCACCATTTGATTTACATGCCATACCTACCGCTTTAAAAGTGCATTTAAATTTTTTTTTTTTATTGTGACAAACAATAACGAAGCTGAAAAAACAGAAATCTGGAGTGTGCATAGGTATTTAAACCCCCTCAGGTCAATACTTTGTAGAGCCACCTTTTGCTGCAATTACAGCTGCAAGTCTCTTGGGGTATGTCTCTTTTAGCTTAGCACATCTAGCCACTGGGATTTTTGCCCATTCCTCGAGGCAAAAGTGTTCCAACTCCTTCAAGTTAGATGGGTTGTGTTGGTGTACAGGAATCTTCAAGTTATGCCACAGATTCTCAATTGGATTGAGGTCTGGGCTTTGATTAGGCCATTCCAAGACATTTAAATGTTTCCTTTTAAACCACTCCAGTGTAGCTTTAGCAGTATGTTTCGAGTCATTGTCCTGCTGGAACGTGAACCTTCATCCCAGTCTCAAACAGGCTTTCCTCCAGAATTGCCCTGTATTTAGTGCCATTCATCTTTCCTTCAGTCCTGACCTGCTTTCCTGTCCCTGCAGATGAAAAACATCCCCACAGCATGATGCTGCCACCACCATGCTTCACTGTAGGAATGGTGTTCTCAGGGTGTTGGGTTTGTGCCACACATGGCTTTTCCCATGATGACCAAAAAGTTCAATTTTAGTCTCATCTGACCAGAGAATCTTCTTCCATGTGTTTGGGGAGTCTGCCACATGCTGTTGGGCAAACTCCAAACGTGTTTTCTTATTTTTTTCTTCAAGCAATGGCTTTTTTCTGGCCACTCTTCCATAAAGCCCCATTCTGTGGAGTGTATGGCTTAAAGTGGTCCTATGGACAGATACTCCCATCTCCGCTGTGGATCTTTGTTGCTCCTTCAGTGTTATCTTTGGTGTCTTTGCTGCATCTCTGATTAATGCCCTCCTTGCCCGGGCTGTGAGTTTTGGTGGGTGGCCTTCTCTTGTCAGGTTTGTAGTGGTGCCATATTCTTTCCATTGTGCTATAATGGATTTAATGGAGCTCCCTGGGATATTCAAAGTTCAGGATATTTTTTTTATAACCCAACCCTGATCTATACTTCTCCACAACTTTGTCTCTGACCTGTTTGGAGGCTCCTTGGTTTTCATGTTGCTTGCTTAGTAGTGTTGCAGAGTCAGGGTCCTTCCAGAACAGGTTGATTTATACACACATCATGTGACAGATCATGTGACACTTTGATTGCACACAGGTGGATCTTAATCAACTAATTATGTGACTTATGAAGTGAATTGGTTGGAGCAGCTCTTATTTAGGGGTTTCATACGAAAGAGGGTGAATACTTATGCACACTCCAGATTTCTGTTTTTTCATCTTAATTATTGTTTTTGTCACAATAAAACAACAATTTGCACCTTTAAAGCTGTAGGCATGTTGTGTAAATCAAATGGTGCTAACCCTCCAAAAATCCATTTTAATTCCAGCTTGTAATGCGACAAAACAGGACAAACACCAAGGGGGATGAATACTTTTACAAGAGACTGTATTTAGAAAGGAAACTGATGTCTGTCATCATGATAACATTACATGTTAACACAACATTACATATAAAGAAAACAAGCTGACGTGACTTGATTAGGCTGAGTGGATGGAGCTTAAAACCCTTATCAAAGATGTGAACATTGAAATCAATATTTGTCTGATGAATTTTGATATTTTTATTTATACACTTTAAGAGCAGACATAGTCAGGATACAAGTTACCAAAAAAAAAGACTAAAATTATAATTTCTGTCTCGAATATCTTGCTTCAATATGGGCAAAATAAAACCAAGTCATGCACAGGAACTTTGCACTTGATTCAGTTTCTTGACATTTTGGTCACCTTCTAAATGAAGTTACTCCAGTTCTCAGTTTGTTATGCAAGTGCGCCTCCCACTGTTTGTGTGCTTCCCAAATTATAGGTCCAGTTGCTCATAATTCACCTCCCACACACTATTTTTATTTAACCATTACTATACAAACATCTCCGCTTATTATATAGTCATATGTAGTACTCCTGTACACAAACCTACACACTAAAGATGAGTGAGGAATTTTCCTCCTTGTGTCAGACCAGAAGGTGTTTGCACTCTTGATTACATTGGCCATCTGACAAAGGCAGCCTGGTTGACCAGACACGGCCTGGCAATGTAGCATCACAGCGACACTGAGGTCAGTCAAGTGATGTACACTTGTGTTCAAAATAATAGCAGTCCAACACGACTAACCAGATCAATCACTGTTTTTGGTGGAAATTATATTACTACATGGCAAATAATTTACCAGTAGGTGTAGTAGAGTCATAGAAAACCAACAGACCCAACATTCATGATATGCATGCTCCTGAGTCTGTGTAATCGAATAATTAAGTGAAAAGGACGTGTTCAAAATAATAGCAGTGTGGAGTTTAATTAGTGAGATCATTCATTCTGTGAAAAAACAGATGTCAGTCAGGTGGCCCTAATTTAAGGATGAAGCCAGCACATGTTGTACATCCATTTCTCTCTGAAAACCTGAGAAACATGGGTCGTTCCAGACATTGTTCAGAAGAACAGCATGCTTTGATTAAAACGTTGATTGGAGAGGTAAAACGTATACTGTAAAGAAGTGCAGAAAATGATGGGCTGCTCAGCTAAAATGATCTCCAGTGCTTTAAAATGGACAGCAAAACCAGAGAGACGTGGAAGAAAACAGAAGACTACCATTCGAATGGATCGAAGAATAGCCGGAATGGCAAGGACTCAGCCAATGATCAGCTCCAGGGTGATCAAAGATGGTCTGAAGTTACCTGTGAGTACTGTGACAATTAGAAGATGCCTGTGTGAAGCTAATCTATCGGCAAGAAGCTCCCGCAAAGTTCCACTGTTAAAAAAAAGACGTGCTGAAGAGGATACAATTTGCCAAAGAACACATCGACTGGCCTAAAGAGAAATGGAAAAACATTTTGTGGACTGATGAAAGTAAAATTGTTCTTTTTGGGTCCAAGGGCCGCCGACGGTTTTTCAGACGACCCCCAAACACTGAATTCAAGCCACAGTACACTCTGAAGACAGTGAAGCATGGTGGTGCAAGCATCATGATATGGGAATGTTTCTCTTACTGTGGTGTTGGGCCCATTTATCGCATACCAGGGATCATGGATCAGTTTGCATAATCAAAATACTTGAGGAGGTCATGTTGCCTTATGCTGAAGAGGAAATGCCCTTGAAATGGGTGTTTCAACAAGACAACGACCCCAAACACACCAGTAAGCGAGCAGCATCAGGGTTCAAGACCAACAAAATGAAAGTTCTGGAGTGGCCAGCCCAATCCCCGGACCTTAATCCGATAGAAAACTTGTGGGGTGACATCAAAAATGCTGTTTCTGAGGCAAAACCAAGAAATGCAGAGGAATTGTGGAATGTTGTCAACTCATCCTGGGCTGGAATACCTGTTCACAGGTGCCAGAAGTTCTCAGAAACCGTGGTTATAAGACTAAATATTAGTTTAGTGATTCACAGGAATACTAAATCCTTAAGATTTTTTCAGTTTATACAGTAAATATTTGGAGTTTGTAATGAAAAATGCAGACACTGCTATTTTTTTGAACAGCCCAATGTTCATTTTTCTTCATTTTCTGTAAAGTAATTAAAATATTCATACATTTTTCTTCATATTTTGATGTAGAATATAATGTGCATTGTTCCCAAAGCATGGAAATAAAAACTATTATAAGGATTTTGAGCTTTACTCACATTTTTAAACACACTGCTATTATTTTGAACACAGCTGTATATGGTTTCATCAGTGGTTTTATTTCTTCTTCTTTTGGCTGCTCCTGGTCACTACAGCGGATCTTTCGTCTCCATTGCTCCCCGTCTTCTGCATCTACCACTTTCATGTCCTCTCTCACCACATCCATGTATCTCCTCTTTGGCCTTCCTCGTTTTCGTGTGCCTGGCAGCTCCATCCTCAACATTCTCCTTCCCACATGCTCTGCGTCTCTTCTCAGGATGTGCCCGTACCATCTCAGTCTCATCTCTCTTAGCTTCATTCCCAAGCTCTGTCCCTCATCCTGTCCAACGTCCCATCACAAACCTTACCATCCTCAACTCCGCCACCTCCAACTTTGCCTCCTGTCTCTTCGTTAAGGGTACGGTCTCCAACCCATACATCACAGCTGGCCTCACTACTGTCTTATACATCTTACCTTTCACTTTTGCTGGGACTTTCCTATCACAAATGACTCCTGAACTCCTTCTCCAACTGCTCCACCCTGCCTGCACTCTCTTTCTCACCTCACTATTGCAGCCCCCATTTTCCTGCACAGTGGACCCCAGTACTTGAATTCACCGACTTTCTTTACGTCTACATCAGTGATTTTATACAAGTGTGGAAAATAATTACACATTAACTGTCCAGAGTGATTTTCTTGACAGACCAAGTCAGTGGACCCAGTCTCAGAGCCTCTGCTCACCTTACCATCACTGATCACCTTCAAAAACAAAATCCAATTCTGATGTTTAAACCCAAAATATTCAGCTGGCAGTCCAGGCTTGTTTACACCACAATAACCCAAGCAGTACATTTACAAAGGCAACTAGTCAAACTCTCAAAACACAGTCAAGATGGCATATTTGAAGAATTTATTGTTTGGTAAATTCAGAACCAATGACTCCAATACAATGTTTAGAACTTCAACAGAACATTAGTGATGGAAAAAAATGTGTGGGTTTTTTTTTGTTTGTTTTTGTTTAGTTTAAAAAAATTGATTAGGGGTCAGAGCGTGAGAGAACAATGGAACCAAACTGACAAATCAGAAAACAAATTTGCAAACAAACAAAAAAAGAGAAAATCTTTCACAGTAGGTGATGACCCAAAAAAAAAAAAAAAAAATTCCATTAAGCACAAATATTTTCTAAGCCAAATCCCACCAATGGGATTGTCCTCAATATTATTGACCACAATAAAAAAAATAATTACAAGTTTAAAAGAATTCCAAAACTCGAGCAGCAGAGATGAAGGCTGAATGAGTTTGAACAGGTGGACAGAGAGTTGGTCAGTTTTATGCCGAAAGGTCGCTTTTATTGAAACGCTCCTGATCGTAGACCTCAGCCACGACCTTGCGACCCGCAAACCACCGGTTGTTCAGGGCCTGGATGGCCTTATTCATTTCGCCGCTATCAGAGAACTCTACAAAGATCTTAACGATGATCTCAGCATCATCTTCCTCGCCTTGACGTTCTTGGTAGATGATAACCCGGTTCACGGCTCCAAACTTCCCGCACTCCTCCGTTACCTCCCCCTCCAGGTCATCGTCGATGTCTTCTGGGCCCACCATGTTGCGCAACACCATCACTGTAGACTATAGATCAGAAACAGAGAGGATTAAGTAAAGGTTCAATTCAAAGGCAGCGACGTATTTTATCTACACCATTTCGTATCACTGTCTGCTGCACTTCACATGAATGTTCATCTCCATCTGGGGGGGGGTTCCACATACAAGATAAACGGTCAGAAACAGGGGTACAGGAGGAGTCTATTTCTGTCCCTCATGGTACAAGCTACACTAATGTACCACACAGGGCACAATAGTGGTACTTATGGTAACTGTGTGTACCTTTTAAAGTGCATATCCTGGACCAAATTCTTTTTTTTTTTTTTTTAATATGAAAGTACGTCCCTTTACACACTCATCCAGAAGGGTAATTTTGCACAAGGCCATCTGTCTACAGCAGAAAAAAATAAAATAACAAAACGCGTCTGGAAAAATCCCAAGGGAGTCTGGAGCCAGATTCGTGACGTTACCTGCGGAAGCGCCAGCAGGCTGCACGAGCTCTGCACGGTTTCAGTGCACAGCCTGTGTAGACCAAGCGCTCCCATTTCTCTCTCATTGCCCGGTCTTTTGGGAAACGATGAGTGCTAATCCCATCAAGATTGGTGTTGCTACACCCTCCTACGATACATCTGTTAACCATTTTAATAATTACGCGATAACGTTGAAGAAATTTGCAGAAAACCACCAGGTCGTTTTCTCATAAACAAACCAGCGCTGACGTAGGATTCAGAGGGAGGCGTCCCGCACGCGACGTCACGAAAATCAATGTTTCCCGGGAAATCCAAATGCCAAGTTTTTTCAGAGGCGGACCAATTCGCCTCAAATGGCTTGATTTCAACTGAATTTTTCTGGTATTGCGCAAGGGAAAAAAATTGCACAAAATGTGACAGATATTTGACCAAAGTTTAATATAAAATAGGAGAATTACATTGAGCTCACTCCTGAATTTACCCGTGATATGCACTTTAACGGACAAAAAGGTATACCTGTTCCTACGCAGTATATCAAGGGTACTGCCCCAAGTAAGGTAAAAACAGTCACTATGGACCCTTTTCACGTGACGTCACGACAAACGCGGCCGCCATTTTGGACGTGTACTACCAGTAGTTTACCACAGCCAGCATTGAGGAACGGCAGCAAAGAAAGTGTTTATTTTCAGCAAGACTTCCATCATGCCACTATATTGTTGTGCACCTGGATGTAGTAACCATCAACAAACAAGGCAAGGTTTATCATTTTATCGGATCCCGACGGAGAAGATGGATAGCGGCCATTAACAGGAAAGATTGGCAGCCCTCGGCATACCAGCGCTTGTGCAGTGACCACTTTGTTGGAGGTAAGACGAATAAAATTAGCCAGAAAAGGCATTACATTGCTGTTAACATTCTGTGGCGGCGAGTGTGTAACCAAATAGGCTGAAATAACCCATTGTAACCTCTTTGTTCTTCTGTAGTAGCTATTAGCTAACGACATTAGCTAGCGTTGTGTTCCTTTGCTGTTGGTAGACTGTAGGACAGATCAGAGGCAGTGTCCTACAAACAGCGCTTAATTTGAGGGGGAGAAAGCCGGAGCGCGCTCCGGAACCTCGGGCGTTGGCTCCGGCAGCTATTTACACTGGATCCAGTGATCCGACACCTCTCTTGACTATGTAACAAAAAAAAAAAAAACGATTGTCTTTAGGCTTGCCATCCTTCCACTTGCGAGTGGTAAGTGATCTGCGCTGGGATCACACACACAGCGGCTCAGTCCCGAATCGTGGCTCGTGCGCTTCACTCGCGCGCTCTGTGAGCTGCGCAGGGCCGGAGTGCGCACCCTCCAGAGGGCACTCGCTGTTCAGGGCGGAGTGATTTGGAGCGCAGGATGCCTGCGGAGCCGAGCGTATCCGTGTATTGGTGTTGCTGTGTGCAGACGAATCGTGTATTGGTGTTGCTGTGTGCACACTAATCGCTTTTAAAAACGTTAATCTGATGATCCGCTGATACGGTCTAATGTAAACATGGGCTAAGTGTTCAAAACAAGAGGAACATGTATTTGTCTCTTAAATCCAGGCCGTACCCTGTAATCTCTAACAGCGGTTGGAGAAAGTAATGGCAAATAGCGAGTGCACAAACCATAGAAGGTAAACTGTACACAGCGCCAGGGCAGTGTGATGGTATGTCTACTTTTAGATTGTGTTAGCTTATCAATGAACACACTCGTCACTCGACGAGTTTCACGTCTTTACGACGGATACTTAAATGTGTGTTAGGTATTATTGTTGCAGTCTAAGCAGTCATTGTAGCAGCTAGATGAGCGAGAACCGAAAGGGTCTGTGCCATAAACCGTTATTTCTGTACGGCGTTGCTAATGTGTCGTTACTGTTATTATTTCTGCCTCTGCTCGTCCTGTAAATGCCCTACGTCGCTGGATAGCGAAGGTGTTTTCTGCATCTCGCTCCTTTTTCTTGTATGTTCTCCGTTTGTCGCCTTCCTCGCATTCAAACCAATTCGAGCCGAAGTCCGCTACATGTCCAAAATGGTGGTCGCGTTTACTAAGGTCACGTGACTGAAAAGGGTCTATACAAATAGTACTGATTCACTGACATGAGGTGAAAAGACTGAATCTTCAGTGTACTTTCATTTATTTACCAAACTCGTTCTGCATCGATGCAGAAGTGATCATTTTGCCGTTCAACAAAGCCCAAGTCCAAAACCGCAAGACTGAGATAGAAAAAGCCTCAAGCTTTTGCACACTGAGCAGGTGTGAAGTGAAGTCATGGTCTGTTCAACAAAACAAACAGTTAAAAGTTCATCAAAATGATTGAACAAGTGAAAGCTGCCTTATTGCTGTCACTGTAGCTGCTGCGCAAACAGCAACACCTTCAGTTCCCTGATGCTAAATGTGAACATGCACCCAGAGCACATGCTCTCACTCTGCCCTTTGAAACGAGTCATCTAGAACCAGTAGTGGGGGGGGGAGACAAGGAACCACACACCCCACAAGACAGGGTTTGCCCAAATATTTGGCATCATTACGCACAGAAAACGTGGCGCTGTTTCAGCCAAACAATTCGGCACAACTCTACAGATGCCACAAACGTGTCAACAGGCTTTATGATGAGGATTTTCAAAGCAATATGCTAAAAGAAAATCAAGTACCGTAATATTTTCCATTTAAATCCTGATCAAATATAGAAAGCTAAAAATATATTAAAAAGAAAAAGGCTTTTTCATCCTGCCTGCACCAAGTTTATTTATTCCCACCCATGCCCTAGTTTGGAGCAGCTCTTGACTCACCCCCGAGTGTGTGACTGAGGGGCTACTCTCGCTGCTTCTGCTCTGCTCCTGCTCGTTCATGCTCCTTTTCTCCGCAGCATCTGCACGAGCTTCGTCTTTCTCCTGCTGCTTCTCCTGTACCTCCCTCTTAACCTCGGGCTGGTGCTGAGTCGTGCTGGTTGGTGTTCCTGTGGATGCGGCACTGGATGTGATGGGTGGCGACGCCAGCACAGGGTTAACCAGGCCCACCTGGGGCACCACGGGCATAGTCGGCCGAACAGGAGTGACACCTTGGAAAGTGGAAGGGGAACGTGAGGTGGAGGTATACGAAAAAGAGTCGAAACATGTAGTTATTTTTCTCTACTGATCAATCAGGTGTCAGACCTGTGATTAAGCCTGGGGCCTGGGCTGCCAGCACAGCCTGAGGGAGTCCCATTTGTTGGTTGAGGAGCTGAGCCGGAGATGCCAAGGAGCCCAGTACGGATGCCCCTGCGACAGCCTCCTAAACAATACGTCACGCACACAGGGGGAACACAAAAGACACAGAACTATTGAAAAATGTCATGAAATCAGATTGTTTAAATTACCAAAACAATGCATTAACATAAGCATGTGGATACATTAACAATATATTACTATAAATACAGAGGTGATTATAGGAAATCACTCACGCTGATTGGTCGAGAAATGCGGACTATTTCTCGATAATCACCTCGGCAAAATGGCGTCCAATCACTTTGTCACCGTAAGTGAGGAAGAATTACAAATGAGGCCAAGAAAAAAAAAAAAAAAAAAAAAATTGTTTCCTATTACATCTTGAAAAAAAAAAAAATAGGGTAGGTAGGTCGGTCTTTTTTTTTTTAAGATATTTTTTTTGGGCTTTTTTGCACCTTTTTTATTGGATAGGACAGTGTAGAGACAGGAAATGAGCGGGAGAGAGAGAGACGGGAAGGGATTGGGAAATGACCTCGGGCCGGAATCGAACCCGGGTCGCCCACATTCATGGTATGGCGCCTTAACCACCTGAGCCACGACGCCCCCTAGGTCGGTCTTTTTATCTTATTTTTTATCACACAAAATACCGGGTAGGTAGGTAGTTTTTTTTTTTAAAATAAATTTTAGGTGTGGGACAAACAGTGGCACATAGTGGGGAAGTGTCATTCTGTGACTCAACCATCCAGAACCAGGCCTAAGAAAACCAGTGAAGCTTGTGGAATACAGGATTCGGAGCCCATGGATAAAATATGGAGTGCTCGGACGCTTAAAGGAACTATAAACATAACTACAACAAATTTTGAACCTTAACTTTATTAGGAACGCTATGTTGTGAACTTGTATGTTTAATATGAATACAAAGAACATCGTGATACCGATACCGCCGTTAGCCTGGGCGCTGTGTGTATACTGTTTGCATGACTCGTCCAGCGGAGGATGATAATGTTTGTAGAGTTCTTTTACAGTTGAAAACTTATAAAATGAACTTATTGTCTTACAATCTTCCGTGTGGTCGCAACCGATCAGGGTAATCGAGAACACTTCGTCGGCCGCCATGATGCCTAGCGTTGTGTACAACACAAGCCGGAGTTTCCCGGAAAGAGGTCATGACGTCAGATTGAGGCCGTGAGAAATCAATGAGTGTTTCTTGTCCGATATATGCGTTTTAGAATTAGTCACTTGTCAGATCGACAATATTATGCAAATCGTAATACAGATATTTTTTTTTTCAAAATTTATTGTTGGTCAGCGAAAATACATTTTTTTTTTAAACATCTAACAAAAAAGTCTAGGGTCGGGGCATTTTTTAAACGGTCGGTCGGGTAACCGGAAACAAACAATTATTTTTTCTTGGCCTGATGAAAGAAAATGCTGTTCCTAAAAGCACTGAAGATGCTTCAAAGTTTGGCCTAAAACTATTTAAAGGTAAAGTGGAGTTGTGATTTATTTTATCCATTTCAAAACGAGGCGGCACGGTGGTGTAGTGGTTAGCGCTGTCGCCTCACAGCAAGAAGGTCCGGGTTTGAGCCCCGGGGCCGGCGAGGGCCTTTCTGTGTGGAGTTTGCATGTTCTCCCCGTGTCCGTGTGGGTTTCCTCCGGGTGCTCCGGTTTCCCCCACAGTCCAAAGACATGCAGGTTAGGTTAACTGGTGACTCTAAATTGACCGTAGGTGTGAATGTGAGTGTGAATGGTTGTCTGTGTCTATGTGTCAGCCCTGTGATGACCTGGCGACTTGTCCAGGGTGTACCCCGCCTTTCGTCCATAGTCAGCTGGGATAGGCTCCAGCTTGCCTGCGACCCTGTAGAACAGGATAAAGCGGCTACAGATAATGAGATGAGATTTCAAAACGAAGTATTTGTGACTCGGCATAGAGAAGTGACTAGTTTGCGCTGCACCGTTATTACATTTGCATACCGCTTTTGAAGTCTGAAATACTTTTTTTTTTTTTTTTTTAAATCAAATCACCTGTGTATTTATACTAAAACAATTATCCACCTCAGGCTCAGTGAAGATCGGTGAATAATAACCTCAATTTTGTCTCAGTTATTATTATATATTCACTTCACCTTCGCAAATAACTTAACATAAACATACCCTGCCAAATGAGGATACAGGAAATAGCACAAAACATAACAGTACACTTTCAATTTAGTCCTGAAAGGGAAACTGAAGGCAAATTTATCATCAAAATTCTATTCATCTCATTTTATTAAATATCGGAATGCATTTCTGACAGCTATTTTGTCGCTGCTATAGCAAGTTCTGAGTGTTTGAAATGCGCTCTGTAATACATCAGTCCGTATGTCAAAGCAATGGCCGTAAACAAGATTCGCTCAGACCTGTGTAGGGCCAATGATTTTCTGCTATCGCGGAAAAAGGACGGACATTACGGAATTTTTATAGTGAAACAGATTTTTGGAAATAATGTTTTTTTTAGTACATCTGCGCTTGTATTCATTTTTTCAACATTGCTCGCGTTTCAAAGTGTAACTGCCGCAGAAGGCTTCTGCGTAACTGCCACTAACACCCGAGCAGACATGCCTTTCCGGTCAAGGCAGCTTTGTCGGTGATTGTGATTGGCTTGTGGCACACCTAGCCAGCCAATGAGCTGCTCGTTTACAGATTCGCTCCCCGCGTCCCAACCAGGATGGCGACCGCGAAAAAGAAACGAATGCCATATGGTTGCCAGCGGCAAGTGTGGATGTTGAGCGCTCCTTTTCCATGCATAAATATCATCTAAATGACAAAAGATTCAGTCTCACAGAGACCAACACTAAACAACTTGTGATGCTCTGTCATAATGGCGATATCGAGCAGCGTTTCTAGGTACTCTGAGAGCGCTCAGTGGTTGATCTGCAAAGAATATTCAGGACTGTCATTAATCAAAGTTAAACTATTCTAGTCTGTTTGAGAGCGTGTTCTGTGCTTTGTTAGGAAACACTGTTTCAGGAGTTTGTGGTGTACTAAAAAAGATGGATATAGAGTAATATTTTTAAACAGTCAGTTATGAGTATTGTCATTACAGGCTCAGTAAATATTACTGAATATTAATTTACCCCTATTAATTTATCAGTACTCAATATTATATTGAGATTATATACGCTATTATATTGCATATATTATATATGAGATGGGGTTTTAGTTAACGGTGATCCTAGTTTCTTGATTTATGTTATCAGTATGTCAAAGTATTTTGAGTTCTCAATCTGTGATCCCACTTTAATTTTTTTTTTTTTTATAAATGCAATTTATCAGCCTACTGTCAGTGTAATTGTTTTATTATACACGTTTTAATGAATGACTTCTTCATGCAAAGGACCATTTGTGTCTAGAGATGCGATACTTTGAAACCCAAGTAAAATTATGCCAGCCAGAATTACTAAATTGGAGCCAAACAGAACAATTTTGAACTGAAATTGTGAAACGGAATTTTTCATTGTCCGAAACGGAAAAAAGCCAGATTTTGAAACGGAAAGTCATTGGCTCTACCTGTGTGAGACATCGTAGGACGGAAGTAAAACGTACAGCGGAAATCAAAGTGACCGACATCTGCCAACGTTGCCAAAAGACGCACGCACCCTCTTTCAAACGCTGACGTAATCGAGCCGGAAGTTTTCCATGTCCGAAATCGCTCCCTACTCACTATATCGTGCGGACGCCATTTTGCAGTGCTGTCCGAAACCTGAGTGAGGATTATGTAGGAAATGCACTCAGTACAATCTGGATTTATCACAAAAATAAATGCATGTATTTATTATTTTGAAAACCCACCAGCCGCCTGATCTGGCACGTTTTAATTGGGCGACAGTAATGACGTAAATACCAGCGCGACGGACGAGTCCTTATCCTGTCGTCTTTCCAACTCTCCTCTACTCCACGCTGGTTGGAAGTCGTATGGAATAATCTCCATCACTGATGAAGCCGGCAAATCTTGAAATTAATCTAAAATGGAATGATGTGGCGATCTGGCTGCTGTGTGAACTGTTTTCAAAATGGCGGCGCTGACACTTGACGTTTGAAGTCTCGTGAAGATCGAGCGGATAAGCGACGCCTGCTGTGGGCCAAACAAACTACATTCAACACGGCTAAAAACCGAAAAGGCCGATCAGTGTAATATGCCGATACGAGTCATGATATAAGGTTAATAAAACCGAAAACGTAATTAAGAAATAAAGCAAGTTTAAAAATGACTTCAGTTCCCCTTTAATAAAATGAAAAAAACTGCTTGTCTAAAATCCCTTGCGGAAACCATAACGTTTACACAAGACAGACATTTCTGTGGACTTGTTTTCGACGCAAACAGAGTCTGTGCACACTTTAGTGCACCTTTCAAGCAGGAATACAGAGTCAAGGTGAGAGTAATTTCCAGATTACTAATGCGAGACTGGAGAAAGGGGTGGGGGTTTAAAAGGATTAAAAAAAAAAAAACCCACACACTCCTGTCAATCAGCCCAGATTTTTATGTCCATTAGCTTATCCTCCATTTTTAACGTGGAGGAAAAAAGCAAGTGTTCTTTTTGGACAATAACCCGTACCAGTGTACTGAGATGTTAAAATGCAGAACTCTTAGACAAAAAAAAAAAAAAAAAAAAAAACGCATGAAGGTTGGCAGGCCTGCTCACAGCAGCACCTGCCTCTTTAGCAGAGCTGCGATCCCTCACCTGGGCTGTGATTTTAGCAGTGGCGGCGGCAGCAGCCACGGCCGCAGCAGGTGGCAAACCTCCAGGGGTCGTCGGGGTCAGCAGGGGCATGGGAGGGGTCACAGCCTTTCCAACCCTCAGGTACTGACCTCCCAGGTCAAACAGGTTCATGGAGGACACGGCGTCTATTGCTGACTGAGGCTTTTCATATTCTGCCCACATAGACAGGAAAATCAAAGTCACACTATCGAATCAAGACAACAAACAATATGAAGATGCATCAATTACTGCATTATAATCGACTAGGATTACAACCAAAAACACCAGCATGTGTGACTGCATCACGTTATTTGTACAAATAGGCAAACCATATGCCAGTTACAGAAATGATTCACACTGAGAAATGAGAATATTTTTCCTGAACAGCCAGTCAGAGGAACGGCACACCTCTCTGACTACTGAAGATCAGATTAGCCTTTGAGCTCACCGATGAAGCAGTAGCCTTTGTGCTTCCCTGTGGTGTGCTCTCGGGCAAGCATGCAAGCTTTAATCTTGCCGAAGGCCTCAAAGACGCTCTTGATGTCGTCGTCTGACAGGTCCGGATGCACCGAGGCTACATAGATGCGATTGTATGCGCGCGCCTCCTCTGCCAGCTGGTCAATGATGGGCTGCGCCTGTCCGATGTTACCTGGCCGCCCCACCTACAGCATATATACCAGCACAGGGGCGACTGAGCACCAGTGTATGAAGATGAGCTTGTGAGGGTAGAACGGTGTTGTCTGTGCATGTGTGCGCGCACTATCTGAAAACGTACATCTTAGATCACTGGTTAACACCCGATTTCACAATCGGACAGAACCTTGAGTCAGAAAACAAGTGTGTTGAACTACCGAAACATTTTTCGAACACTGTTTACCGGTATAGAATAAGCCTATAATTTATTTTATTTTTTCTTCGGTGTAGTTTGAGTGTTTTTGTCCACCGGTGGTGGTGTAGCTCCAGACCCAGTTTTGGGCATCGGTTCCCTCCAGGCCTTGGTTCGCTGTGGGCGATGCCTGTGCTCCTAGCTATGGACTGCAGTGAGCTCGTTGCTCATTTTAACATCGTGGTTGTCCAGCACTCTGTGCTTTAGTGCTTGGCGTGATGTTCCGAGCGATGTTGCTCAGTGCAGTTGGTTTGGGACATACCAGCGCTCTGCGTGGCAGTGCGCCTGTGCTCGCTTTGTGGATCCATGGCGTGGTGTTCCAAGTGATGTTGCCCGGGACTTGTTTTCGTGGGACTGTGGCTGCTACACCATTGGAATGACATCCTGACCTCTATTTGGTGGACTTTTTTTTTCTCCCCCCAATTGTAAAGCGACCTTGGGTTTTGAGAAAGGCGTTATATAAATCATGGATGCAAACGGCGCGCCTTTTGGCGGATGCCGCCTTTTTCACGGCTGTCTGGGGGACTTGCGTGAATCGTGCAGATCCGATGAGGTTTTTTTTTTTGGGGGGGGGGGGGGGGGGGGGGGGGGGCGTTGGAGTGTCCGATTATAATTTCATCAAAGTAAATTCTGTATTAAAATTACTAAATAAGCAAATGCCATTACAGTCCATGAAACATAGGAAGTATAAGTATGAGAAGAAAACAGTAAATCAGAAAGCTGCGCACGTAAAGCCAATTGGCTGCGCACCATTATCTGCTGCTGGCTGCACTTCACTGCACGCACAAGGATTTCCATCAGTCCAACGTAAGTTACATAATTGGCTTTACGTGCGCAGCTTTCTGATTTACTGTTTTCTTCTCATACTTATACTTCCTATGTTTCATGGACTGTAATGGCATTTGCTTATTTAGTAATTTTAATACAGAATTTACTTTGATGAAATTATAAATCAGACACTCCAACCCCCCCCAAAAAAAACAACTCATCGGATCTGCACGATTCACACAAGTCCCCCAGACAGCTGTGAAAAAGGCGGCATCCGCCAAAAGGCGCGCCGTTTGCATCCATGATAAATTGAACTAATTATTATAATAAACATTTTCCCTTCTTTCCTCAGAAGTGGCTATGGTTCCCATAACAAGAACCAAAAATCAGATAACCATCGTCATTTTCTAAATACGGATGTGATCATGGAAAATTGCGTGCTATGATTGGCTGAGAGATTCTGACTGTCTTGAAAATCACCTTGAGCAACTCGGCGGCCAATCGCTTTGTCACCGTAAGTGAGGAAGAATTACAAATTCTGAAAGAAAATGCTGTTCCGAAAAGCACTAAAAATGCTACCAAGTTTGGTCTAAAACTATTCAAAGGTAAGGTGGAGTTGTGATTTATTTTATCCCTTTCAAAACAAAAAGTATTTTATGCGAGTCGGCATAGATAAGTGGCACAAGTCTGCGCTGCACCGTTATTACATTCGCATGCCGCTTTTGAAGTTTGAAATAAATTATTAAATCACTTGTGTATTTGTACACAATTATCTGCCTCAGGCTGAGTGAATAACCTCGACTGCGTCTTTATTATTCACGTCACCTTTGGTGAATCCTTGTTAAATATAACGACTGGGTATTCCCCTAAATGTCAATAAGGTGTTAAACTAATAACTATCATCTAGCACACCAGTCAGCCTTTAACACTAGTTCTCCAACTCTATCTCGTGCAAACCCACTGACGTTTAAAAATTTAAAAAATTATCGTGGTATGCTTGTGTTCCTAAACGTTCCAGTGAGTGTAACGGTCAGCTGCAGCCTGTGTAGTGTCTGTGCTGCAGGTGGGGCGGCCAAGCGACAGCAGCCAGGCACAGCCCATCATCAGCACACTGTGGCCTGAGAGCAGCACGAGTATATGTCACGCACCCGGTGTCTGCAGTACCTACAGAAACAGGGCTCCAAAACAAAGCACAACAGCAGTGTGGCCAGTAGTGCACACAAATCCACACCGTCAGCAAGGACACACTCATTCACACACACACAAACAGCAACACTCCCAACTGACTCACTCCAAATTCACACCGAACACATCCTATAAGCCCTGAAGCTGTAAAAACCCGTTCAATCCACACCTGATGCACTTCACGTGCACCACCCACACAACAGCATGCTTCATTTTTATCAAGAAAACTTCCAAATTTGGCAACGAAACACAAAATGTGACGTACAGGTCAGTAGCTTTATGGATTTCACTTTTGTGCACGATGGGAAAATTTTCAAAACACCATGTAAAATAAGAATAGGGTGACACATGGATTAAAGTGCATATTCTGGACCAATTTCGTGTTTTTTTTTTTTTTTATATGAAAGTATGTCCCTTTACTCATCCAGAAAGGTAATTTTGCACAAGGCCATCTGTCTACAGCAGAAAAAAAAAAAAAAAAAACGTGTCTGGAAAAATCCCAAGGGAGTCTGGAGCCAGATTCGTGACGTCACCTGCGGAAGCGCCAGCAGGCTGCGCGAGCTTTGCACGGTTTCAGTGCACAGCCTGTGTAGACCAAGCGCTCCCATTTCTCTCTCATTGTCCGGTCTTTTGGGAAACGATGAGTACTAATCCCATCAAGATTGGTGTTGCTACACCCTCCTACGATACATCTGTTAACCATTTTAATAATTACGTGATAACGTTGAAGAAATTTGCAGAAAACCACCAGGTCGTTTTCTCATAAACAAACCAGCGCTGATGTAGGATTCAGAGGGAGGCGTCCCGCACGCGACGTCACGAAAATCAATGTTTGCCGGGAAATCCAAATGCCAAGTTTTTTCAGAGGCGGACCAATTCGCCTCAAACGGCTTGATTTCAACTGAATTTTTCTGGTATTGCGCAAGGTAAAAAAAATTGCACAAAATACAGAAATGTTACAGAAGTCTGACCAAAGTTTAATATAAAATAGGAGAATTACATTGATCTCGCTCCTGAATTTGCCCGTGATATGCACTTTAAAATTAACGTGCCTCCCAACATCCCTTTAAAGGAGCAGCTGCTGTGGATTAGAACCCATGTTAAAATGAACATGTTGCTGCACGGGGTGTTAAAAGTGCTGCACAAATGTGTGCGGAGTGAACAGGCCTTTATTCATACTTTCACACAAAACAGAAGCAGCATCCAAACACTCCAGCATAAAAACTGCTCAAAAAAAAAAAAGGAGGTTTGGGTTTTAGGTGTACATTTTTGATCTTGAAATAAACACAGCAGCACATCAATAGCACAGAGAAGTGCTGAGAATTGAACCTCATACAGCTACGGCTGAGTAGTTAGAAGCTGGAACAGCGGTCCATCTCATGAATAATCCGTATGCTGCATTGGCTCTCATGCAGATCAGATTAAAGGTAAAGTTTAGACGCGTTTCAAAATGTATAATTGTCATTATTTTAAGATTATCTTGTGAAAAATGCAACCAGAAATATGTAATCTACTAGTTCTTAATTTCAGGCTTCTGATTTTGATAGGGGGCAATGGGCACGGACATTACACCCTGCAGTGCTCCTTTCTCTCTCACACTCACACACATCAGCATCAGGAAAATATATACAATTATTTACATAATCCCTAACTCCCTTGGATGAGAGCTCACCTTAATGTTCCTTCCACCCAGCATGACAGAGTTCATCTGCTCCAGAGCCAGCTGAGCAGCCTCAGGGACCTCGTACTCCACAAAGGCAAAGCCCTGCCAAAGAGAGACGCAGAGGGATTCGTTTTATTACCGTACGACTTCTGTTTACTGCTGGGGTTCATCTTTATTCCCAACTTCTACATCACAAATATCATTAAAGCAGATACGCAGAGCCACGGCCTCACTTTTTGTTTATAAATGCCTTGAGACCTCAAGAATGGCACAGGAATAGTTTTAAGCGTTAACAATAAATATAATGTAGTAATTTTTACGATTAAAGTGATTCATACAGGTAGTGGTCTGAGTGAACGACCTTGACATCCGTAACGTCACAGCAGGAAGTCGATCGGTCTCATGGCCATTTCCGCTATACTAAAACACAGAGCTGACTGCAACTCCGATCCTCCATTTTGAGCTAATTTATCGCCGTGCCACGTAGATGTGTTGCTGGCTGGTGCAGCAACACGACAGAAGGTGGATTTACGTTGCATTCACGGCCCAAGAATGTTCAAACTGCAAAGATTTGGACACGTTTTGCAATAAGTTAATGGGCACATTGGGCGCCTACGAAGTGGTCTCTCCTCTGCTCTGCACATTTTACTGAAGACTTGTACGAGACCCCTGATCTGTTGAGGAGCGTTGGCTATAAGGCCATTCTTAAAAAATGTTCTGTTTCTGGTCCACCGGCCGGGTGAGTGCCGTTTGTGCGGGTGAAATTTTTTTTTTAACGCCGTTTTTTTGACATTTTTTTTCAGGTTCGTAAATCTAAAATCGAACTTGACGTTTACGCATTCCCAGGGCTTTCCACTAAGGCTCATACTAGCCAGCCATGACAAATAAGTAGCCGGGGTGGGGGTGGGGGTGGGGTGGGGGGGTGTGTTTAAACACAAAAAAACTAGAGACAACAGTTCCCCTGTGTGAAATGGTGAGAGTGATGCGGCACGCGCAGGATATGAGGCTCCGATGCTCTGAGCCTGTGTGTGTGTGTGTGTGTGTGTGTGTGAGTGAGTGAGAGAGAGAGAGAGAGAGAGCGCAGCCCCTCCCCTCTCTGCGTGGAGCTCGTCACCTTGGTAACAGTGCTCAGGTGCAGGGAAGAGAGACACAATATGACAAGCAAAGAGCGCTTTTTCTCAGAGTTCCCTCTCCTCGAACAACGGTGATTTACACGGAAACGAAAGGAGCTATTCACAAAATTCTTTCACATTGAGCGCTACAAGGCTCTCATGAACACATTGATCTAATTTTTTGTCCCTAGTGTAAAAAATGTGGACAATAGAGCGAGTTAAAAACAAGGTGACATTTCTGATTTTGCAGTCAGAGCACAGCCAGGTTTATAATGTGAGTCTATGGGGCAGCGCAGCTGTCCTCTCCTTACTTTCAGGCTTCTCATTCAAAAAACTGTAAATCCTATCGCTCAGGTAGACACATTGTGTGAATCAGGACAAGTGTGACTCCCACTTTTGAGAAAATTGTGTGTAGAGTAAAAATTGGGGCTGAAAACACAGTTTAAATGAGAAAGTTTGAGTTACTTTTTCAAGCTCTCTACACTCTAACTTAACGAGCTCCACTGAAGTGTAACGCCATAGACACCCATTATAAAGTGTGAATTTCTCCAGATTTCCTAATGGTGATTGATCTGTGACTGAGCAAAAAGTATAGAACCCAGCAAAAAAGTTGAATGCCAGATCCACACAGGAGAAGTTTGTCTACGTTTTAAAGTTTGAATCATGTCTCTAGGTGAAAGCATGCCAGAGCAGCGGATGTTTGAAAAACATTGAAAATGTGCGATTTTTTTCAATTAATTCCATAGAAAATGAATGGGAAATTGTGTGATTTTTTTCACGACTACGTCGCAAAAAAAAAAAATCATAGAATGCTGAACAAAGTAATAGCATAGCGAGTCCGATCGAGCCGCACGTTTTGATGTATTGTTTGTCTGTGTGCGATGTACGGTTATTGGGTTATTCGAAATCGAAATTTGTACGGAAGATGAAAAACGGAAGAACAAGAGTTTGCTGTGCTTTGCTCCCTATGTGGGAGTCAATAGTTTGCAATGCATAGCACTGCATCACTAATAATAAACTCCTGTGCACGCAGTTCCCAGGATTAAATGTATTTTCCACAGACCATTTCTTTATTCACTTTACTCAAATACAAAGTAAAATGGCAGTAAATCTTTCTTTTCTTGCGTATTGCATCATGAGGCGTTCCTGGCTTGTAAATCTTTTATTTTCGGTGCATGACACATTCACGCAGCTGAGCATGCTATGAATTAACAACGACAACGGTCTGCAGTGGGGCTACACAATTACACACTCAGCGAACATTTCTCCATTTGTGTATGAAAATACACTCCAACCACTCAGTTTGGTTTCATTTACAACCAACGGTGTCTTTTGATGCCAGCACGTAATTGAACGAGAGAAGACTGGTTTACCGGAAACAAAATAAGCGTCATCTCTGCTTCTGTTCCCTTCGATGTCGCCTCCGACGGCCCCGACACACTACTGCCTCCGCTGAGTGCGCACACACCGCATGTCGGGGCCGCGGATGAGTTACTCTCCCTTGATCAACGAAGTCGGTGGGGAATTTGTGGTTAGTATCGGTACAAACAGCATGAATCACAACTTAAATGAGTGCGGTTCAGTTTGACATTATTGTCAGTCCGTTAGATAAACATTTAATTTTATTAAAATCGAAAATTAATATTTAGAGCCTGTGGGCTACAAAAATAAGTCATTAAAGTAGCCGGCTGGACTTAATTGTGTAGTCGGCTGTACAGCCGGCGCTTGTGGAAAGCCCTGTCGAATCAGCTCTGCGCATGCGCCGTGCGGCACAAAAAAATGTCAGCCACCATGAAGGAAGGAGATCCGGAGTTTTCAAACATTTGCTTAAGTGTGAAATCGCAAAATGGTATTCTTGCGAACAACAAAATAGTAAAGATTCAGAAAAACAAATTCAGTGATCATTTTAATAGTGTAATTTCATCCGAACTCGGCCTAACGCTCGATTTAGAACTACAAAAAGTCCGTGTGTCGGACATTTTAGATATTTTTTTTTTTGGGCTTTTTGCACCTTTATTGGATAGGACAGTGTAGAGACAGGAAATGAGCGGGAGAGAGAGAGACGGGAAGGGATCGGGAAATGACCTCGGGCCGGAATCGAACCCGGGTCGCCCGCATTCATGGTATGGCGCCTTAACCACCTGAGCCACGACGCCCCCGTGTCGGACATTTTAAGTACCTTTGTTAAAGTTTTGCAAATGTTGCAGTCAGCATTTAAAATGCTAACTTAAAGTTTTTGTACAAGTTTCAGTTGATTTAAATGTCATATTTTATTAAATGTGTCTGCTTTTGTAATAAAAAAAAGTACTGAAAGAAAAAGCAAACAGCATTGCGATTTCTTATCCATCCATAAAAAAAAAATAAAAAAAATCCCTCCCTCACGACTGAAATTTTTTTTTGCTCACCCGGTGGACAGGAAACGGATTTTTTTTAAGGATGGCCTAAGCCCGTATTGAAAGAGGGTGCAGTACCAACAATTAAAGAAAAAGAAAGCATTTATTTATTTTTAAAGTGAGTTCCGTTGCACCAGTCCTCCTGGAGCGTGAGCGTGGGGCTGTTGGTAAAAACCCGGGACGGGACAGATCGCTCAGGCAGTGACCTCCCTGGGGTTGTTGCTAAAACCGGTGACATCCTGTTCCATCCCGGGTTTTAGTAATCGCCTGAGCCGAGCAGTAATGGCGGAGTACTCAGTATGGAGAGAATGAGTGGAGCAGCCGTCTTATTTCTAAACTGGATATTGCTGCCATCTCGCCCTTACGTGGAAGAAGCGAATGAACGGAGAACTGAACGAACAACTGAAAGTCAGATTGTTTCAAAACAATCGGCCACAAGGTCGGCCTTCAAGAAGCGAGAACACAGACGGGTAAGCTCCAACTCTCATTTGGATTAAAACACACAACAAAAACATCATGTTGTTTACCTGCATTTAGATTAATCCATGTAACTTGTATTGTGTGTTTAAGTTAGCGGTATAAGATTATTTAATTTGCTTCAGAATGTGATTGTCTCAGTTCATCTGATTATTTAAGTCGCATTTTAGGTTTCGTCAGTGAAAATGCATGCATGTACATGTATGTTGCATAAGTTATAACACCCATCCTGTTTTAATGAAAGTCAAATCAGTCTTAGTTGAGCGAGTCGGTAACGCTATTTCTTACTTTCACCATAAATGTTTATTTATATGACTTTGGTCTATAGCTGTAAAAGGCCTCGGCCTTAAAACCGGTTCCCGCTGTGACGTCACGCGCTCAGGGCTGGCTGGCTCAGCGGGACAGCTCCAATGCCAACTTTGCGGTTGATTTTAACTCTCAAAAAAATAAATAAATAAATAAAATTTTATATATATATATATATATATATATATTTTTTTTAATTCCCATTTATGCAGCATACAAGAGTCAAGGATGGAGATACTATCCACTCAGAAATTTATTTAAAAATAAAGGTTCTGCATATCTGCTTTAAACTGTACTACATGCATCACAGAATAAAGGAAGCGCTGCTATACCTTGTGTTTCATGGTGACAGAGTCCCAGGACATGTCGATGCTCTTGATCGGGCCGAACGGGGCGAAAGCCTGCCGGATGGTGTCCTCGCCGAGCTCGTAATAGATGGAACCCACGTAGACGCGGCACATGATGGCGAGAGCTCGCTGCCTCTGTGCTGCCACCTGGTGTCATGTAGGGAAGAGACAGAGAGAGAGAGAAAGAAAGACAGAGAGAGAACACTGGCTGCTGAAGAATGTTCAACGAAACAAGACAGCACAACACACAAAACAGAAAATGGCAAAATCTTGACTACAATTTCAAACAAATGCCTATTTCTAGTCCTCTTTGGGTTTCATATGCTTATGTGTATGAACTTACAACTTAAGCATAAATGCCAGGGAGTTAGAGTAGATGCAGAGAAGCCCTTCTGTTTAACAGTGAGCTCAGGGGTTTTACTTTGAGCCTGCACAGCACACATTTCAAAACATGTACAGTTATGACTAACCTGGAGTGCAAAGATTCCAACAAGACAATTTCAACAAAACCATACCATCAAAACCACAATTATGAGCTGAAACCTGAGGTGCCTCCTTTGGTGGCTTTTGGACTTACGCTGGAATTCTCCAAGAAGAAGAAGGGCGAATCTGCACACACCACATAACCTAATAATAATTAATGTACACAGGGTTGTTGGGGTGTTTTTTTTTCCTCCCCTTCCCCCTTTTCCTTCCTTCAATTACAAACGCTAGGAATGCTTCCCTACCTAAAATAAACCTACGTGACCCTTTTTAATTTTGGCTGCTGGGTGCTTTTTCCTGGCTAGCCTTCTTTTCCATTCCACCAAGCTGGCTCTGATAGTTCACAGCATATTTACAAAGGAGACATGGATTTGCAACATCCCCAAAACACACACACACACACACACACACACACACATGCTTGTTGCACATGGAGTCTATGTGGGGTCACGATCACTGGAACGTGATCGAAGTAAGAGCTGAGGATATATTTTAAAAGGGTGGTGATGATGCAAGACCTGGGCTAGTGAAATATCCATGACAAACTCCTCCAAGTCCTTCTCTCACCTACGCACCTGGGTCCAAATACAGGGAATTGGAAAAGCCGTGTGAAACCTGGCAACGTATGATGACATGAGTGACCAACCACATACACATCATTCGCCGCTCAAAAATAAAACCACCCCAGGGGGAAAGAAAAAAAAAAAAGCCATGTCTTCCTTTGAAATATGCTGAGACAAATGTCTGGTCATCAGCTTTGTACATCTGGCCTGGTATGTCACTCAGTCATAGCACCAAAAGTCATAGTATCAAAAAAAAAATGCGCACAAAGAAAGAAATAGTTTAATATTCTATTGACCGATTGAAAGGGTGAGAGAGGATCTCCAAAGCCCATAGTCACTGCTGCCATCTGAAACACAGTAAAATGGAAAAGTGCTGAAAAGTAGGTTAGATATGTTTTTATTTCTTTTGCAAGACAGTTATCAGATTCCAGACAGAAGTAAATTGTTGCAGTTGCAGTCTAATCTGTAACTGAGTCGTTCCCTGCTTAGCTTATACCTTCATCTATCCCCTGATTTTGTGTTATTTATATCTGATCATCACTAAACCACAACTGAATGACACATAAAGCTGGCCAAAAGGACAATGAGCAGCGGCAACACCCCGAATTCATGTCTTAGCAAATACGGGAAACACTAATACTAAAATGTGTATTCCTTGAGGCATGCATTAAGATAAAAACAATACACACACTCACTGGCCACTTTAATATTCCTGCTCGTTTAGGCAATTACACAATCAGCTAATCATGTGGCAGTTTAATGCACCGAGTCATGCAGAAACCAGTCAAGAGCTTCGCATCACATGTCAGAACGGGGAAAACGGTGTGATCTCGGACTTTAACCATGGCATGACTGTTGGTTCCGCGAGTTGGCCTAATGGTTAGCATGTCCGCCTCTCGATCGGGAGTTCTACTCATAGCAAAGACCATAAAAAGTACCTACTGCTGTCTGGCAAGGCACGCTGCAATACAGATGCGAATGGGGAGTCAAACTCTCGCGGTTACCAGATAGTCAGGTGGTATTTCTTTATACTTGGAGGCTACTTTGCAAAATTTGCCCAGTCTTGTTTTTGGCAATAATATACAAGTTCAGATATAAATTCATAAATCTGGGCTTGTTGTAATGTTTGTAGGCTGCCGTTTCATAGCAGGGGAACTTTGCGAATAAAAAGAACCCTGAAACCACATAGAGGAAATTGGTATTACATCATTAATAGGCAATTATTATATCCATAATAGGTGTTATTTGCGCCACACGACCTTTTTACTCGAGTCAAAAGCATGGTTCATACATTAGATACCCATTTAACCCTAAAAGGACCTCAACTACTGAGTGGGATCGGTTCGAACCTCAGAGGTGGCGTGGTGTGCTGCTCAGTCTATTCAACTGACATCACTTTTTGCTTTTAGGAGTTTGTTACTCTACAGATTCTTTATCTAAAAGTATGTTTGTTTCAAGATTGATGAAAAAACAAAAAAGTTTAACAAGGTGACCGATTTTCTGTTGGGGTCCCATAACTCTGCTGCAAAAATATTTCAGCAAGTTAGTCACTTTGTGTGTCTATCTGCATGTTTGCATGCTTGTCTCAGATGTCTGCCATAATTAAGAATAGAACTCTTTCTTACAAACTGTAGAGAACTGGTGAACCTGTTAGTTATAGAGTTACTGAAATGTCTGATGCTTATCTGTCCATGCACTCGCCATACAGAACAACAGACAGTCCAGCAGACACAGAGGAAACGGACATCGCCTAGTTGTGAAAGTGACATTGTTTACTTTTGAAAATAGTCCAGTGGCTGTTCTGGTCATAATATGCGTGACCAATAACTTTATCTATTTTGCAGTCCAGTTTCCATCAAATCGTGCACTCTGATTTGGCTTGCGAGCGGTCCGGAATCCTACGATCCGGACCCCGGTTACGGACCTTTGGCGACTCGCTTGTTCACAACAACAACAAACATGGTAGCAAATTTTGGCAACATTTATTTTTGCATTTCTCAGTAATTTTACAGCATGGATAGCGATAACGACAGTGTTCACAGCGAACGCGAGTTTTACTACCCTGATGAAAACGAAATAAAAAAGCATTTCAGGAGAAAGCTGAAAACCTGTAACTTGCTAACACTGAGCAAAAACATGGCTGAATCCTGAATGACTCAAGAGGAGTTTTTTTCCCCTGCCATGGAAGTGCACTTGTATACCGAGGAGGAAGCCATCTGCATTACAGCCGTGAATGAGGATTCAAAAATGGCGGCTCGCCTTGGCTTTGTTTTCCCTTTCGGGCGCTCTCGTTTTCTGTTAGACTTTGGTAAAGAAAAAAATAGATATATTATTTACCTGCTTAAGGTCGGTCCGTATGGTGAAATACCGTGACCTCGGTCAGTATTTTCAAGACCTTCGGTCATGGAATTTCACGATACGGACCTCCCAGCTGGTAAATAATACATTTATCTTTGTGTTTTGTGTTTGAATCCTTAGGCAAAGTGTTACTTCTTGATGTAGCTTGGACATAAAAAAAAAACCCAAACTGCTAGCAGCTTAGTAATAAATGCATCACAGAAATTTCTGAAAAGACAGATTGTGAGCTGCTTTCTGGAATGTAGATAAGCTATAAATATTCTCAAATTCCATAGCAAAAGTGTAAAATATTTCTGGCTTTTTTATGTTCTCCATGTCCTCAAATGTCTCATTTTAAACTTAACTTGATAATATCATGTGATTTCTATTCACATGAAGTTAGTAAACGGGTCATCAAAAAAAATACAGATGTTATAATGGACTTAAGTGATACGGATACATGTTTTTTTTTTTTGACTTTTTACATGCGATATTTAGCATTTCCTTTTTTTGGTGAAAATGGTGATTGCTGGCATTACAACAAGTAAAAATAATTCGTTTGGGATGTAAATAAAGGGTTAAGATTGAGAAACCAGACTTGGCAAATTTTCCAAAGTAGGTTACATACAGTATGCTCCCTGACTAAGAGGACTAGCCCCCCCACTGTAACCCTAGCTATGTAATTGGCGAGAGGCCGAGGGCTACGGAAACGGAGATCGGCGCCGCCCTACGCGCCACATTGCGTGGGAAAGGACTTCGATTTGATGATTGTTGGTACCAGATGGGCTGGTTTGAGTTGGAAAAACAAAAAGCCCCAATGAGCTGCAGTTCTGCAGAAAAACCTGATTCGACAGAAAGGCTGCAGTAACACAGTCTTTACCAACTTGGTATGCACACAAGCGTCTCACAACATCCATGTCAAACCTTGAGATGGACAGGCAGCAGGAGACCACATTTGGTTCCACTGCTGTCAGCCAACAACAGGACCCTGAGCCGATACTGAGCACAGGCTCACCCTCACCACAGCTGGACAGCTGAAGATTTGTAAAACACTCCAGACTGTGACTATTTCACTTTGGGAGACAACGAGACTAATGATTATAACTAGGTGCACCAGTGCGACTTGCAAATATGCCACCTATCCCCCCCCCCAAAAAAAAAAATCAATCACTGTATATCACATGAAACACCAGGAGGGAGCGAGAAAGTGTAATTAAGAGTGGCGAACTAACGGTACATTTCCACTGCAGTGACTTTCACTTCGCTCTCATTCAGGATGTATATGAGCGAAATTCATGTGGTCTGAGAATAACCAGAAGTGGCACTGCGTGACAGCGTTGCAAGGCAACTTGGACTACTACGAGTTGCGAGTCCGAGCGGGAGCGAACGCAGTGTGATCGTAACATGAAGCTAGTTGGCTGGCGAGCTACTTACCTAAAGTGAACAATCACTAGCTCACTAAACACCACAAAAGACAAGTTCCGTGTAGATTTTCTTGACGGCAATTCATTTCCAGAAACCGTAAAATAGTCAAAATTCATTCAGATTTTATTTATTTTTACAAATTTTCATTACTTGCAGACATTTACTAAGAGGATACATTTTTTAAACTGGATATATGTCGACTGCAGATCTACCTGCAGACGATAGTGTGAAATAAATTTACTTTTACATTTGTTATTAAATTGATGCACTTTATCATATGCAAGAAAACAGCATGATAACTAAAACATGTTGGATATGCGCCGTTCTCTCCGCCCATCGACTATATAAATTATTTACACAGTGGATGTCTCCGCCGGGTTGTTTTCACCGAGTTGTCAAGCCACTGCCGGATTGCTGGGTTTCAGTCACATGACTTTTCTCAGCGGTTTTACAGGAACTGAAATAGCCGGTGGTCTAAATGGCTGCCGTAGCGCAAACAACTAGCAATGACTTAGAGTACGCTCGTAATCTAGAAGCTGCTGCTCACTTTAGATATATTCACAAGATTGCTATGTGCAATGGAATCGACCTCTACAGTCTGGGAAAGAAGGATTTATCATACGATCTCAAAAACTACCCTTCAGTCGAGTTCCCCGACATCTCATCTGGTGTTGCAGACGTCCTTCTACACCGCAAAACAGATGAAAGCGTGGAAGAGTATGGTGGCTTACGACTTTTTTGCATGTGGCTGGGTAAAGGACCTCGGTATCAAGTCGCTGCCCAATGAATCCTGCATTGTTTTAGCCCGTCTAAGTATGTTTTAAGCTTTTCATTTGTGTCTTTACAACGAAGCGCTGCAAGTTGAAGTGTAAACAAATAGTTGGCTTGATTCTCACTCGTGTTGGCTCTCATCTCTCAGGCAAATCATTCACAAAGATCATCAGAAACCCCTTTAAAGACCTGGATCTTAGTTAAACAGGACGGAGAAGTGATCACGGCGCATTGTAACTGTACGGCTGGGGAAGAATTTTATCACGACCTTCATGCATATGGGCTTTGTGAGGAGTAAACAAAAACAGCTGGGGACTTTAGCGCTTCGTGACCATAAAAAACTACCGTAAAATAACGACACAGCAAGAAAAGTACTTGGAAAACACGAAGGACAGCTGAGAGGGAGAAACAAACATTTCACTAAGTGATCACTGCAAACTCGAGCATGCTTCAACTCGGCTCCCTTCGATTTCAGCGAGAGGTTCAAAAGCTGCCTTTCTCGACGTCTTTTTGTGAAATCCTGTGTTAGTTCACCCTTTATTAGTTCACGGGGAACCCTGAAGAAACTTATCAGTTTCACGGTTTGATCGATTTGAACAACGCAAGCATAAGGCATTTTTCACGCAAGCAATGCACCTTCTCCATACAAACGCTTTGTCAACTGAGCTTTGGTAGACCACCAGCTAAAGTTCTGAATAACTAATCAGGCGGATGTGACGCCACATGAAACCCAGCAATATGACAATCACACCAACCAGACCAACAGGAGCGAATTCGCTGAGGCAAGTAAAACGGAGCTGGTGAATTCTCAACTCCATGAACCCATCAATCAGTGATGGGTTTCCCAAAAGCCTCTTAAGGCTAAAGGCCAATTTATGCTGATAACCCAGTCCTCGCAGACGGCGTCGTAGATAGCGTCTGCGTAGCCCCCCCACCTTCGCAGACGCTCTGCGCGCACCTCCCAAAAATTGTGACCACCGCACAAGCCTCGCAGACAAGAGGGCTCCGATTGGTCCACTCTACATCCGCTGTACACGCACTTCTGCTTCCCTACTTTCCCGGTTTGGTTTGTTTTCACGACCGCCATTTTTAAAAACACGAGCGAAGATGGAGCAGCACGAAGAGCGGTTGATCGAGGAAGTGAGGAAGTACGTACATCTATACGACTCCAGTTCTAGTCATTATAAGTAACCGGAGGATAAACACTCCGCTAACCACACCCACCAACTACTCCTAGCGATTTCGCGACTTCGCGCCCCCTTGCGTTGTGGCGGTGAATAACATCGCGCACGCCTATTACTCCCCGCTCAATGATAAATTACAACTGTCTGCAAAAAGCCGTCTGCGAAAGCCTTGTTGCAAGAGCATGCAGAGGCCTTCAGAGCATCTTAAACTAGGAAAGAAAAAGTGTGTTCATTGTGCTGCTTGCACTACTATTTAACGATGATCTTTGTGTGATGCTGCTTTTGGGAAACTGGGCACTGTTCAGTGTGTGATATGTTTGGTATGCGTCGAGTAAGGGAAAAAAAAAAAAAGATGGCGGAAGCTAAAGGCTGCATGGAGCATGAAAACGTGTTGCTTTGCATATTGATTTAAGTGGTGCGCAGGATTTTATGCACTGCTGCTATATGATTAGCTGACTGGATAAATGCATAAACAAGCAGGTGCTGTTATTAAACTGGCCAGTGAGTGCAGAAGGAACTGTAAGCCATACATTTAACAATTTAATTCATTGTGGTACTATGTGAGAAACCCTGAAATGTGGCTGTTAAAATTCCAATCTCTACGTTATCGCTATTTTATTTATTTATTTATTTTTAAATACTTCAAGAATCAATAAATCAACAATAAAAAATGGCAGGTCATATCGACCATATATCATCGTTTCTCTGTGAGCCACCTAAACAACTGTCTCCTCCAACCCGTATGTGTTTATAAACAATAATAAATGAATGAGTATTAAATGAACATTATTTTTTGCTAAAACTGCAAGAAGATAGAGTGCTGGAGATAAATACAGACCACTGTATGTATCCAATGCCCCTAACACACACACTTACGGACGCCAGACTTGACCAATGTACTTAACTCAGTGGTACTATGGAACACAGGCTTTGCCACAGTGGATATTTCTCTTTGCTCACCTGCAGGTTAGTAAGCTGCTGCTGTTGGTGAGCTATGGTTTGCTTCACCAGGACACTCTTAATGCTCTGCTCCATAGCATATTTCTTCGCCTGCAGAGTGAAAGCACAGTAACGGGTTAGCTTCGGGAGTGCAGGATCAACAAATTCCCCGTGTAAACTCGTCTAAAAATAATCGGAATCTGATTGGCAAGGAGTCTGCTGCGGACGGCTTCTAACGAGCTCCTACCACCACCTTAAAGTGCATATCCTGGACCAATTTCATGGGTTTTTTTAAATATGAAAGTATGTCCCTTTACACAAGGCCATCTGTCTACAGCAGAAAAAAATAAAATAAAACGCGTCTGGAAAAATCCCAAGGGAGTCTGGAGCCAGATTCGTGACGTTACCTGCGGAAGCGCCAGCAGGCTGCGCGAGCTTTGCACGGTTTCAGTGCACAGCCTGTGTAGACCAAGCTCTCCCATTTCTCTCTCATTGTCCGGTCTTTTGGGAAACGATGAGTACTAATCCCATCAAGATTGGTGTTGCTACACCCTCCTACGATACATCTGTTAACCATTTTAATAATTACGCGATAACGTTGAAGAAATGTGCAGAAAACCACCAGGTCGTTTTCTCATAAACAAACCAGCGCTGACGTAGGATTCAGAGGGAGGCGTCCCGCACGACGTCACAAAAATCAATGTTTGCCGGGAAATCCAAATGCCAAGTTTTTTCAGAGGCGGACCGATTCGCCTCAAATGGCTTGATTTCAACTGAATTTTTCTGGTATTGCGCAAGGTAAAAAAAAAAAAAAAAAAAGCAGAGAATACAGAATGTGACAGATATTTGACCAAAGTTTAATATAAAATAGGAGAATTACATTGATCTCGCTCCTGAATTTACCCGTGATATGCACTTTAAGATGAAAGGTGCATTACTTCTGACTCTTGAATAACAATAACTTGAATTATTCTATCCACATTCACTGGATATAAGCAATCGCATGCTCTGATTGGCTACTCTACTACTAGGATATCAGCTCATATACCGTGAGCGGAGAAAAACAAAATGGCAGAGCATGTTGCTCAACCAGCTGAGGACGAAACAACTACTTGAAAACAAAACACACAAAAAAGCAACAAAATATGGATTAAAATTCCAATGGTAAGAACGTCTGTTTATATTTCAAGAATTATTATAACATTTTCCAAAATTGCTCCCGCCACGTCACTGATTTGTTTACATCTTTAAGCATTAAAGCTGTTTTTAGACTGGTTCAAAAGCTCAAAGAAGTTTGAAAATTACAGAACTGAAATGTCCAAGGAAGAATTAAACACATGCCTAAAGCTATTCTATACCTTGGCACGACAGCAAGACATGCTTTCTACAAAAAAAAAAAAAAAAACCTTAAGTCAATTCATGCAGCCATTGATAGGTTTTTAAGAAGGCCACCGAAGTGGAAATGATTGTCAGATGTTTTGTGTAAAGTTATTATTTATTGAATTTGCAAAAAATAAAAATGCTATGTTTCTCAAAATCCAGTGAATGTGGATAGAATAAAACAGCTATTCCACTCAATATCATTGTACATGGCTTACAGCCAACTCAGCACTATGTGCCTCGTCGGTTATCAGCTCATGTACAACTTGCAGCGTTTAAGACAGCCGGTATCTCGTCACAAAATGCGACCCAGTTTTGTAGAAGTGCTAATCAATTTCCCCAGTGTATCGCACAGAAATGCAATGCAAAAAGTTGGCCAACTTCTCAAAGAAAATTATAAGCTTTCCTTATTGCCTAACATTCCCAGGGTAACTGGGTTAGTCAGTCGCTGACTGTCCAGTGGAGGATGGATGGATTAATAAGTTAATAATAATAATAATAATAATAATAATAATATGGTTTTCCGCAATCACGGTAAACACGGAATCCAGTATTTGAAACGGAACATCCAAAAAGTTTATTTGCACAAACAAACTAAATATTTTGTATCAAATAAGCCAATATGGTGTCGGACTTCGCCTTTAACTTGGTTGAGGCATTATAACTTTTAAGCATAAAAAGCATTAATCGTCAAATTTAGAAGTAGTACACCAAAAACCTTTTTTAACATTACTCAGAACTCTTGATCACAAAATCAGCTTTAAAATGAGGGCTCAAATAGATGACATTCCTAGCTGGATAGGAGTAATGGGTAAGGACCAAAAATGGGTTTTAAAGCTTGCTGTAGTAGTTGTACACCACATTTGCATATGAGCACAATGATATAAAGGCTCACTGCAATAAAACATTGCTGCAAACTTGTCAGAAGACTCAGGCCTTTATTTTGTCACTCACACATTTATTACTTATATAGATTGAAATAAAAAACTACACAAAATTACTATTGTGTAGCATTTTTTGCAACAAAAATGTATACATCTTGAACACTGACAACTTGATTTTGTGGAATAACTTAAATATACATCTAATGAAACCATTTCAAATGAAGATCATGCGTGTACCAAAACGCCCCACATTACCCTCTGCAGTGCCTCCTGCTGCTCTGGAGTGAGGGGTGGCAGGCCCAGCTTGGAGCCTGTGCCTTGACCATTTTCCATCATCAAAGATTTGCCTCTCTGAAGCAACCAACACACAGAGAAAGAACAAATAAGAGATAATTTTAAACCTGTGTGTGAGCGAGAGAGACTAAAGTTCTCTCTGTTAAACCAGGTGTTAGTGTTTACAGAGGAGCTGATGTTTAAATAATAATAAAGTTAGCAATCAGGCAGTGTTAAAACCAACAATTCTATCACACACAAAAATAAATAAATACAAAACCCATTTGTTGGCAAACAAGACCATTTTTCCCCAGATGAGCAGCAAGCAATCGTATTGACAGATAGACAGACAGACAGACCGACCCAGCAAGGCAAAATTCTGGTAAACAGTGAATTAATGATATGCGGTGCCTCCATTTTCCCCACCCAAAGAGCCCAGACCTTCTTATTTTATTTTGGCTCACAAGACTGAAGAATGTTGCGTCTCTGCCCCCTGCCACAGATTCTGCTCGCACACCCCCCTTCAGCATCTGACATGTCATCCTCACAGTTTCCCCCCCCAACACACACACAGACATACATACATACATCTCATCGTTCATTAAACACACTGAACTCAGGGACCGCACATCTCACTTTACCCTTTGCACTATTCCGCACTACCTCATCTTAAAAGCTGCTAGTTTGTTTATACTGCTTATTTCATGTTTACCTGCTATAGACCCTTTTCACGTGACGTCACGACAAACGCGGCCGCCATTTTGGACATGTACTACCAGTAGTTTACCACAGCCAGCATTGAGGAACGGCAGCAAAGAAAGTGTTTATTTTCAGCAAGACTTCCATCATGCCACTATATTGTTGTGCACCTGGATGTAGTAACCATCAACAAACAAGGCAAGGGTTATCATTTTATCGGATCCCAACGGAGAAGGTGGATAGCGGCCATAAACAGGAAAGACTGGCAGCCCTCGGCATACCAGCGCTTGTGTAGTGACCACTTTGTTGGAGGTAAGACGAATAAAATTAGCCAGAAAAGGCATTACATTGCTGTTAACATTCTGTGGCGGCGAGTGTGTAACCAAATAGGCTAAAATAACCCATTGTAACCTCTTTGTTCTTCTGTAGTAGCTATTAGCTAACGACATTAGCTAGCGTTGTGTTCCTTTGCTGTTGGTAGACTGTAGGACAGATCAGAGGCAGTGTCCTACAAACAGCGCTTAATTTGAGGAGGAGCAAGCCGGAGCGCGCTCCGGAACCTCGGGCGTTGGCTCCGGCCGCTATTTACACTGGATCCGGTGATCCGACACCTCTTTTGACTATGTAACAAAAAAAATTGTTGCAATTGTTGTTATTATTGTTGCAGTCTAAGCAGTCATTGTAGCAGCTAGATGAGCGAGAACCGAAAGGGTCTGTGCCATAAACCGTTATTTCTGTACGGCGTTGCTAATGTGTCGTTACTGTTATTTCTCCCTCTGCTCGCCCTGTAAATGCCCTACGTCGCTGGATAGCGAAGGTATTTTCTGCATCTCGCTCCTTTTTCTTGTATGTTCTCCGTTTGTCGCCTTCCTCGCATTCAAACCAATTCGAGCCGAAGTCCGCTACATGTCCAAAATGGTGGTCGCGTTTACGAAGGTCACGTGACTGAAAAGGGTCTATACCTCAAGTGCCCTTGACTGTTTGGTTATTTGAACCAATGTGTGTGTGTGTATTTTTTATATTATATATATATATATATATATATATATATATATATATATATATATATACACACACACACACACACACACACATATACACACACACGAGTGTTTAGTCTACGTCTAATTCATATCTAGTGTGTTTATATGGTTTATATTGTCTGAGTGTTTAGTCTGTGTGTAGTTCTTATCTAGTGTTTATACTGTTTATATTGTTTGAGTGTTTAGTCTATGTCTCGTTCCTATCTAGAGTGTTTATATTGTTTTTTTTTTAATTATTCTATTTTTATTTATTGCATTGCCTGTTTGCACCGTGGGTCAGAGAGGACTGACATTTCATCTGTGCTGTATGTCGAGCATGTGTAGCATATTTGACAATGAAGTTGACTTGACAGGTCAGTGGTCACCTCGATAAAGCTGGCACAAAAGTAGCTGCACATCTTTCACCCCTTATCCTTCAGTAAACTGGTTTATCCATGGGTGACTCCCCCCCCTTTTTTTTTGGTCTGGCATATTAAAAAAAAAAAAAAAAATGCAGAAAATGTTGTTTTACAGGTGGCTCCTGTATCACTGTAGCAAGGAGTCAAAAATTCATCAACTTTCTGGCGAAACCACTACATCTGCTTTTGGGGGGGGGGGGGAGCAAGCAGAAAACAAAACAAGTGGGAAAAACGGTCCAGATTTCCACGCTCACCTACGAGGCTCCGACTGACTGAGGCGACCAGGACTGAGATGGCGGTGGGGAAATTTTCGGCACAACGCTCACTGTGAATTCCTCAGCAATCTAAAGCTGATCAAACACATCAAGAAGACAACAAAGATACAACTTTACAACTCATTTCAGCATCGACATTCTTGTCACCTGTACAAGCACAATAAAACACAAGTAAACACCGTAACCTCATGGTACTGAGGTCTCTCTGGTACATGATGGAAGTTATTAGCAAACGCCTTCATCCTCTAGCTTTCCCGACAGACGTCCATTTCA